>NC_091953.1:48189283-48296783 GCF_031021105.1 Erythrolamprus reginae
TTAAGCATACCCATATAGATCTGTCTGTCTAGAAACATGAAGGGTCTATGGTCTGACAACTGTCTCACTGAATAATAAATGAAATAAAAAACAAAAAACTCATGAGGGAAAATTTGTTTTTAATGCTAATGGCTGGACTCTTTTTTCTTATTCATGCTCCTGAATTTGAAATGAGAGAGAATGGATTATCACAAGGCAGGTTGGGTTCATTCCAGACTTGGGGATTCAGCCACAAAGGAATTGGGGCACTTTTTGTGCAATCCTTATATAGTAATCATGATCTACATTCTACTACCCCCTTTGTACATCACAGCATGTGGCTTTTATTTTCCTTTCTACCCAACTACACGCTTTAAGAATTGT
Organism: Erythrolamprus reginae; assembly: GCF_031021105.1. Lineage (NCBI taxonomy): Eukaryota > Metazoa > Chordata > Lepidosauria > Squamata > Dipsadidae > Erythrolamprus > Erythrolamprus reginae. The sequence goes on from NC_091953.1 coordinate 48,189,647, forward strand.
GTTTTATGGTTCCATTACTGTTTAAATTCTTTAGGGAAATCTGAGTAACTATAGATTTTGTTGTAATTATCCCATTGGCAATAATTACAAATACTATAGTAATCTCATTAAACAATGTCATCCTATCTATTTTATTCTGGGGCAATCCCTATCACTCCTAACTAGTCATATGTGTGAATGAAGCCAAAATTCTTGTCAATTGTATTATTTGTATTTTTTTTATCTTTAGAGTTGGCCCACAGCAATGCCTTTCACATTCTGGAAGCTTTTTGAATGGTAATATTTATAGTTATATTTGGACTCTACAATACATTTTTCTCCTTTTCATAATGCTGGGTAATTTATGTATATTATTGTTTCTTCTTTGCTTACTCCTGCTGTCATCTTCTGCCTTAATAGTATGGTTATGCGGATGGATGCTATTATTAGTCTCACATGCTTAAATCACAGGGAGCCATTTTAATCTGAGTGGAAAACAGAAGCTGAGTAGTTCAATTACAATTTTAAGAAAAAAAACCCTTATGAGTCACATTGTTCACATACTAATTTTTTTGTTTTTGTTTTTAATTTTTGATCTATATTTTTAGTAGTTTCTTTTGAAACAAATCTTCATTTTAAATGTTTCTTCCTTTAATGAAAGCTTTATTGTATGTTCGGTATTGAATACTGCAGGCAAAGCTGTTGCTTAACTTTTATATTGTAAATGATGTAGTTTTGAAACAACTCTACATCAAGAACCTTAAAATTAGCAATAAAATATACATTTCTTTGTATGCAAAAGCAGCTGTTTGTTTAGTCTTACATGTTATTCTTAAAAGAGACAACCAATTTGATGTTTATAAAAATGATCAGAATTTACCTTACCTCTCAATGTCATTTGTAGAATATTTCCAGTTATATTTTTTTTCAGTGCAAGAATATCTCTCTATATTCTATCCTTTTATATTCAATTTATTTTTTTATGTTTTACCTTTTTCTCATGTAACTCTCTGCTTCTTTTTTATAGGGTAAGAGATAAATGAGAATCTGGCAGCATAATGCTTACCCCACCCCATTATAATGCTCAGATTATAATCTGGAGGCCGACAGGTGCCACTTTGATATCATTTTGATTTTATAAATGTTTAGCCTTATTTTTTTTAATATATTAAGGCATGATTTCACACACAAAGAAAAAGAAGCAAACACACCCAATATAGTCTGCTAGAAATGAATACTTACCCAATTGCCTGATTATATAATTAATATTTCCCTTATCTGTATAAAGGTGAAAAGGCTAAATTTTCACATAATTCAATTATTCATAGGAGGAGGAGAAAGAGATGGAGACCAATAGATATAAAACTCAAATTTTACTTCAGAGACAAAATCTCCAAATTCAGTCAGTCAAAATCTCCAAATTTCACATCAGATACAAAATCTCCAAATTCAGTCAAATCAGAAACATTTCTATCAATCTATCACCAGAGAGGTTGCAACAAACCAGCTAGTACCTGATGAAGAAATGGTACAGTTTATAAAAGATCCAGAGCAAAATCTGAAAAAAATATAACAAGAATTCATCTAGGACAGTGATGGTGAACCTATGGCACGGGTGCCACATGTGGCACACGGAGCCATATCTGTTGGTACATGAGCCATTGCCCTTGCTCAGCTCCAAGTACATGTTTGTCCCAGCCTGCAAATTTTTGGCTTGCACAGAGGCTCTGGGAGGGTGTTTTTGGCTTCCAGAGAGCCTCCAGGGGGATGGGGAAGGCATTTTTGCCCTTCCCTGGCTCCAGGGAAGACTCTGGAGCTTGGGAAGGGTGAAACATGAGCCTACTAGACACACCAGAAGTTGGGAAACAGGCCATTTCCAGCCTCCAGAGGACCTCTGGTGGTGGGTGAAGCTGTTTTTGCTCTCCTCAGGTATTGAATTATGAGTGTGGCCACTCACGTATGCGAGGAAAAAAAGGTTCGCCATCACTGATCTAGGAAAAAGATAAAGAATGCATTTAGAATAAACTAAAAAAAACCCTGAATAATAATAATAATAATAATAATAATAATAATAATAATAATAATAATTTATTAGATTTGTATGCCGCCCCTCTCCGTAGACTCAGGGCGGCTCACAACAATGACAAAAACAATATACAATATACAGTGTAATAAATATAATAATTAAAAGAAAACATCTAAAAACCCATCATTTAGAAAACCATACAACGCAAGCATACCACATATAAAACTCTGTAAGCCTGGGGGTGATGTCTCAATTCCCCCATGCCTGGCGATATAGGTCTTAAGCAATTTACGAAAGACAAGGAGGGTAGCGGCAGTTCTAATCTCTGGGGGGAGTTGATTCCAGAGGGCCGGGGCCACCACAGAGAAGGCTCTTCCCCTGGGGCCCACCAGATGACATTGTTTAGTCGATGGGACCCGGAGAAGGCTGACTCTGTGGGACCTTATCAGCTGCTGGGATTCGTGTGGCAGAAGACGGTCCCGGAGTTATTCTGGTCCGATGCCATGTATGGCTTTATAGGTCATTACCAACACTTTGAATTGTGACCAGAAACTGATCAGCAGCCAATGCAAGCCACGGAGTGTTGGAGAAACGTGGGCAAATCTAGGTAACCCCACAATAGCTCTCGCGGTCGCGTTCTGCATGATCTGAAGTTTCTGGACACTCTTCAAAAGTAGCCCCATGTAGAGAGCATTGCAGGAGTCGAACCTCGAGGTGATGAGGGCATAAGCGACTGTGAGCAATGACTCACTGTCCAAATAGGGCCGCAACTGGTGCACCAGGTGAATCTGTACAAACACCCTCCTTGCCACAGCCGAAAGATGATTTTCCAGTGTTAGTTATGGATTGAGGAGGATGCCCAAGTTGCGGACCCTCTCCGAGGGGGGCAATAATTCCCCCCCTAGGATAATGGATGGACAGATGGAATTGTCTTTGGGAGGCAAAACCCACAGCTACTCCGTCTTGTGGGGGTTGAGTTTGAGCTTTTTGACACCCATCCAGACCCCAACAACCTCCAGGCACCGGCATATCACTTCCACTACTTTGCTGACTGGACATGGGGTGGAGATGTATAGCTGGGTATCATCAGTGCACTGATGATACCTCACCCCATGCCCTTGGATGATCTCACCCAGAAGTTTCATGTAGATATTAAATAGCAGGTGGGAGAGGACCGACCCCTGAAGCACCCCACAAGGGAGAGACCTAGAGGTTGACCTCTGACCCCTCACTAACACCGACTGCGACCGACCAGAGAGGTAGGAGGAGAACCACTGAAGAACAGTGTCTCCCACTCCCAACCCCTCCAGTCGGCGCAGAAGGATACCATGGTATCCTGAAATAATAATAACAGCAGAAATGATGCAGAAAAGAGTAAAGATTGTGAATTGATCTGTGAAGAAACTGCAGGAATTTCATTAAAAATTGACTGATATGTTTCCATTCATTACTAGTGATGGACGAACTGAACCTGCACAATTCGGGTCCATACCAAATTTTGTGGTGTTCGGTATGCAGAACACGAACACGAATTTTTTTCAAACTTCAGGCAAAGTTCGGGGTCGTGTTCGGCGTTCGGAGCTTTGACATCACCGGCAGGTTGCTAAGGATGCCAAGGTGATCACTTCCTGGATTCCATGGAATCCAGGAAGTGATCACTTTGGCTTCCTTAGCAACCTGCCGGTGACCTCAAAGCTCCACCCCCGGAATCTCTTTGTGGGAGGGACTCCCCAGCTCCTTCAAAGGAAGGTCTTCACGTAAAAATAAAAATTGTTATTTTTACGAAAAAGGACGCCGCAGCGGCGCTGCAAGCAAAGGGTGGTCCTTTCACGTAAAAATAAACATGTTTATTTTTATGTGATAGGATCGCCCTTTGCTTGCAGCGTCGCTGCGGTTTCCTTTTTTGTAAAAATAACAATTCCATTGAATCCAGAAAGTGATCACCTTGGCGTCCTTAGCAACCTGCCGGTGACGTCAAAGCTCCACCCCAGGAATCTCTTCGTGGGAGGGATTCCCCATTCGGGTTTGAGTTCGGGTTTGGCCGAATTGTGCGTAAAGTTTGTCCGAACTTGCCGAACCCGAACACCGTTGGGTTCTCCCATCACTATTCATTACCAAGCAGTATAATAATATATTGCAAGGAGATGGAATTGAAGATTGGTTAACATCTGGCAAAACCTGATAATGAAAGGGGCAACACCAGGCAAGGACCTGCTTAACAATAACATTCACATTGCTAAATGGTGTGAAAACTAATGTAATCTAACAACACCTATCTGAAAATAAGGTCTTCAATCTGAGCAAAAAGGAAATCACCCAAGCAGTAAAAGAGACAATTGACAGCTGATTTTGGAAGATAAACTTGAATGTATCTTGCATTGATTACAACCACATGACTGGATAATCAAGCACATAGAAAAAACAGTACACACATCAGAAGTGTTATGCAAAGATAAATGGCACAATGGAAGACATGGAATCTAGTCAATGGTGATATACTGGGAGAGGTTAACATCTCCCGGTATATCACCATTGACTAGAGAGGTCTTTCAAGATGACTCGCTTTCACCACTATTATTTATCATTTCATTGATTCCTCTGTCAATAATACGGAATGAATCAGGTCATGGCTCTCAAACATAAAAACATCTATCAGGGACCCAATGCACTACAATGATCTGCAGCTGTATGGAAAAACAGCATTTCATTTGATTCTGAAATAGAATCACTGCTCAACACTGCCTGAATATATAGCCAAATATTGCAATGGAATTTCAACTAGACAAATATGTCACTTTTATCATCAGTAAAGGAAAAAGAGCCAATTGAAATAATATCAAGAGCCTGGATTAAGACTCTGGCATCCTTCCAGCTGATAATATCAAACATACTGAAGCCAAGAAGAAGGCTACTAATGAATACATCAAAAAAAACCAAGGAGCTGTCACTTTTTAACTCTCTACTTCTTGAACCAACTACAGATCATAACTTCATTTTCCCTTATGCCAATGGAAGACTACATATTTGTGTTTTATCTGTTAACAAAAGTAGGAATACAACTCGGCTCTTAACACTGAGAAAATGAGCTCAAGGCCCAAAAGACCAATATGTACTCCCAGATCAATTCTTACTTTTATATTCTGCATAATTGGGATAGGTTAAAATTCCTTGAATAAATACTATAATAACAATTACAGCTTTTTCATTCCTTACAAGAAGTAGGCATGGTGACAGTGGCAGTAGGCAGAGTTAGGGTGGAGGCACATGATGCAGGCTAATGGAATTGACTGCTCCAGACTGTGTGACACCCTTTGTGCCTCTGCATCCAATTGCTGCCACCATCTTGGGCTGAAACACATGGGTGAGGGTGGGGCAGCTGCTGTTAGACACTCTTTCAGGTTGCTGCTGGTCATCTCCTCAGCCCCTCATGGGTATTATCCTTGGCCCATGAATGGAGCATGTTCCCTTCATTCAACTGACACACCCAGTATTGGGTTGCTACTTGGAATGTGCCACACTGTGCACCAGTAGCTCCATGTCACCAGCATGTGCATGCATCTCAGTGAGATTTTGCTTCTGTGCATGCACACCAGTGATCCAAAGCTGTGCACATCGCACCAGTACTGGTGATAAGTAGGAACCCCTGCTTGGACACACCTCAGCACTGCGGCCACCGAGGTTGCCAGCAGCTCAGGTAGGGCCATTAGGCTGCTGTCGTCACTGCCCAAAGCTCCAAGCCCACCCATCATGAAGGAGGCAAAGCAGCAAGCTAGGAAGGCCAAATAGAGGTGGTAGAGCATACTCAGATCCAGCAGGCACTGTGAGGGGGAAAAGCCAGATCCCCATTGGCACCATGGCCGCTCAGCCCAAGCTGGGAGTGTGTTCCTCCCCACTCTACTGGACCATGGTGATGATGGAGATCTGGCTTTCCCCATTCAGGGTGGCTGCCTTTTACATGCTGGACTTGGGATACCTTTACTCAGCCTTTCTAGCTGGCCATTTGACTTCCTTTGGGCTGGGCAGGCAGTCTGCAACAGGACCGAGGTGTGTTGGGTGATGAGGGGGGGGGAGTGCACTCCATGGGCAAGACCAGCAGTGACCTGCTTTCCAGCCACAAGCTAAAACAGACATTGGGTCTGCATCATGTGCCTCCCCATGTCCGCCTCCTTTTTGGACGGCCAGCACGGTGGTGGCACTAGGTTCCAAAGTCATAGAGTATGCCAACTGAGGCTGATGGTTTATAGCTGCAGCTGCCCACCCCCTATCTCACCTCACCTCACCTCACTCCATGGGATGAGTCTCCAAGCCATTGCCCATTCCCAGCCACTGCGACATAATTTTGTGTCATGTGTATCTGACAACCCCAAAAACCACATGGAGAAAATAAAACTTATGCTATTTTTATTCATATCCATTGTTTCAGCTAACTTTCTTGATATGCTTTTTGACTTTTCTTATTCATTCAAACTCAGCCTTAAGGGTAACACTTCAAAAATTTATTGTGATGAAAACCTTGAAGCTATGTAGCTGAAAGTTAGTAGGGTGAATGTCTTTTATAGGATCTACCATCTCTGCTATTTTTATCAAGCCCAGATGAAACACATTTCACTCTACAAGAAAAATGAAAGTATTGCAGGCATTTTGAAACTTTTCCATTATAGATTTTGGATAATTATTTCTTTAGAATTGAATCTCGAAGGTGCTTGAATGAAATAGGTTTGCCCTTGAATCATGAATTTGAGTCAAATCTAGGGCCTTTTGAATCTCAGATCTCCAATCTAAATCAAAATAGGGATGATTCATACAGATCTAATCCCTTTAAAGGGATGCTTATTATGCAGTTTGCAAGTCTGACTATTGAGAAAAGCTGAACCTTGAATGCAGAGAGGGAAAAAATATTCCAATAAGTCTTTGTTTCTCCATAAAATGCCAAAATGGAAACATGGGGAGATAGGGATGAATTCAGGTGATTGAACATTTATTGTACATTTGAAAATGTTAGAAATAATTTGACAAACAAAGCATTTGTTTGTTATAAGTAACTACTAATAGTAAGTGTTTCTATTGTAGAAACAGTCTTTTTTTAAAAGAAAAAAATTAGAATGGCCTAAACTTTTCACTTTTACAATAGTAACCTGAATTATTTAGGCTACCAAAATACATTCATTCATCAATATGGAAAAAAAATTAAGTAAATATTTAACCTTGATCTTCAATAAGTCAGATTTTACTTAATATTTTAAATTATACTTAAAGCTAAACTTAAGCAGCTATGTTGTTCCAAAGAAGAAGCCTACAGAAAAGGTGATGAAATGGTGTACAATCAGGGCAGAAATGTATTAACCTGGGAGATCAGAGCAGTTTGTTCTCTTATGTTATCACATGGATTTGTGAAATGGTTGTTTTGTTTCTCCAATGCACAAATCTGCACATGTCTCATTGCAGTCTACTGCATAAATCACTATGCTTAATTTTTGTCTTATTTAAATCCAATATAAATAAGTAAATAAAGTGAGCTATTGGATATAAGCAGTAAAGGGCTATCAAATTTTTTACTACCACACTGTGGGCGTGGCTTATGCAGGACGCCCTGCATTTTCTTTGAACATCTTTCAGTGCAAATTGGGTGCTCTGGGGTGGATCTCTATTTTTGCTACCCCACTGCGTTCCCCCCCCCATCCAAGCAGTAGCCCACCCCTGGATATAATTAAATAAATGATATAAGTAAATAAGTAATCTATTGATCTATTGTGAAGAGAAGTTGATGGTGAATTTTTCAAAAAATGCAATTCAGATTTGTTTTCCTCAGGGCTCAGACTCATATCCTTCCAACTGCAACATGAAGATGACCATTTATATTTTCAAGATATTGCTTTCATTTCATCCCCAGACTGTGGATGAAGCTTAAATTCATTCAAATTTCAAGGTAGTATTTCTCCTTTTTTTTTCCTAATAAAATGTTGGCTGTGCATAAAATATGTAATGCCTCCTCATTAATATGGCTGAGGAGATAGAAAGCAAGGGTCAGACATACATTACTTTAATATTACTCTGATAAAGAAATAGATTTGTGTTTTGTTTGTTTAAAAGACTAATGGCTTTTTTTTGGAGAGCATATAATTCCTGGGTTATATAAGAGCAGACATAGATAATAGTTATTGAGAGAATTTGATTTGTTTTTTGCTCAGCAGCTTCACTACCACCTGGAGCTAAACTTATTATGCTCTATTTCCCTTTTCTTTTCTTGCATTCTATCTTTTTCTCCTGCCCTTGGTGAAACATAATATGCATCCCTCTTTTTCTCCAGTGTCTGTGTGCTTCGGTAGGTAAAGATGCCAGTTTTTTCCACTTTATTTGCCAATTGCATGACAAGATGCCTACAGTAAGACCAAGAATGATTTCTAGAATTCCTTCCTTTCCTTTGAGTTTAGAGGTATTATATGATTATCAAAGGCGATAATCTTGTATTTACTTATTATTGGAGAAGTAGTGACAGAACCTGGGAGTCAAAAGAGGAATCAGTTCAGAGTTTCTATGTAACTACAAACTGTGCAAATCTATTGAATTCCATGGATCTTTACGTAGAGCTAGGATAGTAGTAACCATTAGTTTAGTAAGGCTTATGTAAATCAGTAGGGGGGAATTCCTGCTTGCAGGATCCCTGTGACAGAGTAGTCACTTGTCCAGGGGTCAGTCCAGCATCCAGATCTTTGCTGGTTGCAACTCACTTAAGTGGCTCACTCTCATATGTCACTGGGTTCTGGAGGACATCATGATCAAAGACGTGCAGTATTTGGATTGCTGGAAAGGGAGGAAAAACCACTGAAGTTCACTGGAGTGCAAATGGGCCCACAGTGTAATGTGTATGGCCAGAGACATGCAGCATCTGGACTGCAGGACATCATGGCTAGAGACGTGCAGGCCATGGACATTATGGCCAGAGATGTGCAGCATCTGGACTGCTGGAAAGGGAGTAGAAACCACTGAAGCTCCAAGGAGTGCAAATGGACCCACAGTGTGATGTGTATGGTCAAAATCATCTTACCCAGGAGGGAGTAAGACGTTTAGGGGAACTGATGTTTAGTGCAGAACAAGCTGGACTAATTCCAATAGATTGTCCCTCCATTCTTAGGAAAGGTACACTGTACACTCCAGGGAATCAATTATGCCTCCCAAGTAGGTCAGCCTTGTGGAGGGGGTGAGCTGGTTCTTCCCCAAATTGACCAGGAACCCATGGTGTCCAAGTGTATCAAACATATCCCTCTCCTCCTGGGAAGGAGAGGAAGACAGGATGAGTATGTCATCCAAGTATCACTGGACAGACACAGGTATGGCTCTCAGATGGGCAGCCAAGGGAGGCAGAACCTTGGTAAAAATCCTTGGTGCTGAAGACAAGCTTAAGGGGAGAGCCTGGTATCCATAATTTATTTATTTATTTATTTATTTATTTATTTATTTATTTATTTATTTATTTATTTATTTATTTATTTATTTATTTATTTATTTATTTATTTATTTATTTATTTATTTATTTATTTATTTATTTATTTATTTATTTATTTATTTATTTATTTATTATTTGGATTTGTATGCCGCCCCTCTCCGAAGACTCGGGGCGGCTCACAACAAGTGAAACAATCATGATAATCCAATTAATTAAAATATTTAAAGATTTAAGAAAAACCCCATATACTAACAGACACACACACAAGCATACCATGTATAAATTAAACGTGCCCAGGGGAGATGTTTAATTTACCCATGCCTGATGGCAAAGGTGGGTCTTAAGGAGTTTACGGAAGGCAGGAAGAGTAGGGGCAGTTCTAATCTCCGGGGGGAGTTGGTTCCAGAGAGCCGGTGCCGCCACAGAGAAGGCTCTTCCCCTGGGGCCCGCCAACCGACATTGTTTAGTTGATGGGACCCGGAGAAGGCCCACTCTGTGGGACCTAATCGGTCGCTGGGATTCATGCGGCAGGAGGCGGTCTCGGAGATATTCTGGTCCGATGCCATGAAGGGCTTTAAAGGTCATAACCAACACTTTGAATTGTGACCAGAAATTGATCGGTAGCCAATGCAGACTGTGGAGTGATGGTGAAACATGGGCATACCTAGGTAAGCCCATGACTGCTCTCGCAGCTGCGTTCTGCACGATCTGAAGTTTCCGAACACTTTTCAAAGGTAGCCCCATGTAGAGAGCATTACAGTAGTCGAACCTCGAGGTGATGAGGGCATGAGTGACTGTGAGCAATGAGTCCCGGTCCAGATAGGGCCGCAACTGGTGCACCAGGCGAACCTGGGCAAACGCCCCCCTCGCCACAGCTGAGAGATGGTTTTCTAATGTGAGCTGTGGATCGAGGAGGATGCCCAAGTTGTGGACCCTCTCTGAGAGGGTCAATAATTCCCTCCCAGGGTGATGGACGGACAGATGGGATTGTCCTTGGGAGGCAGAACCCACAGCCACTCCGTCTTATCCGGGTTGAGTTTGAGTCTGTTGACACCCATCCAGGCCCCAACAGCCTCCAGGCACCAGCACATCACTTCCACCGCTTCGTTGACTAGGCATGGGGTAGAGATGTAATGTACCTCTGCATAGCAAAACCACAAGTATTGGCGGTGGAGTGGCCAGATGGGAATGTGGAGGTAAGTCTCTGATAGATCGATAGAGGAAAAGAAGATCTCCCCTCCCAACATGTCAGAATTGATTGCAGGGTGTGGATTCTGAATTTCTTTTCCACTATGTGCTCTCCACCCACTGAAGATTTAGGCACCACAAACAAAATGGAATATAAGCCCTTCCTCTATTGGTTCTAGGGCAACTGTTGGATGGCTCAAATTTCCAGCAGGTGATGGGTTGCCTTATTCATACGGACTCGCTTTTGAGAATTTGAAGACAGGGCAGGTGATAGTTCCCAACAATTGAGGAGTAAGGGGAGCAGCTAAATGGTCAGGCTGGCGAGGGGGAACAGAAGGTCCTGCTATGGCTCTAATGCCAGCCTCTATACATTTTCTGATGGTTTCATTAACGTGAGACTGAATACTGTTAGATTGCAGGGGGTCCATACCTGCATCCTGGTTACCTTCCCCCTGCCTGCAGTCTACCTCTTTGGCACTTTGCACATGACCCCATATGTCCATCTCACTGAAGTAGTGGTCAGCATCACCTAGAGAGACAGAATCTGGGCAATGGCTAGACCATTTAGGATGGTCCTAGGTAGTGGACTGGGATGCCCCTTGGAACTGTGAGGCAGATGATGCAAATTGGAGATCATCTTGGGCCTTACTTTGCTTGTTAGAGGATTTTTCCTTGTTAGGTGCCCGCTTATCTTTGTTCCCCTTGGACTTTGTGGAGGTGACTGATGGGGCTTTCCTGGGGGATGAGTGGTCTCTAATTGGAGATGGGAAAGTAGCCCCCATACATTCATGATCAGTGTTTTGGCTAGGCCTAGAGTTCTTTTCCTTGGCCTTCCCTTGTTTGTGGAATTTTTCAGCTATGCTCCCTGTATCAAAATTTAATGAGGCAATATGTGGGGTGGAGCCATGTAACAAAATGGATGCCACCCAGAACAGATCTTCCAAAATGGTAGCTAGCAACAGTAGAGGGAGAGGAGGCCTAGGGAAGTTGATACAAGGCCTCACAGACCAGCCTCACAATGGGACAGCTCATTAAACAGGTCATAAAAGGATCGCAATACTGATCGTTTACCCCCCCCCCCGTGCCGTCAAGACACAGAGTGATCAATAAGAGTGGCTGTGAGACATTTGGCAGGAGGCTGGAGTAGCGGCTGCAATGTAGCTCTTGTTCTCTGGTCATGAGGTACCACAATAGACAGACGATATAAGTGTTCGGTGAATTTGTCACCACATGGTAGAATCAGATGGCTTTTTTACAGGTAGGCAAAAATATTTGGTTTGAGCTGCGCTGTCAGGTGACAATCAGCAAATTGCTTGCCCGCAATACTCTCTTGACTGTTAGCTCATTATTTGACAGCTAGAGAAAAAAAGTCTTCAGGCTCTGCTGTGTTATTTGAGCTGGTGATCGGCAAATAGCTTGCCCATCGCACCTCACTCAATATCAGATCGGGGGGAAAAACCTCTGGCAAATTGCTTGCCAGACTATCATAAAAGCTCTAACAGTTCCAAGTTGAATTGAAACCCTGATGACAAGGACAGAGGGTGTATATGGGAGGCCTCTTCAAGTCTCAAGGCACAGGCCTCAGCCAGGAGATGGAAAAATGGTGTCCTGTATATCAATTTGGGACACTTCCCACTCCTATATAGCCAGAATTAAAAGTAATAGCAAGGCCCTTTGGCTGAAGGGCGAGCAGCAGCTAGACCAAAAAGACCCTTAGCTGCATACAATCCAAATACTGGGCTTAGGGGGTTCAGTCAGGGAAGAGAAATAATTCATGAGTGTACAAATAGAAGAAAGGTAGAATTTGAAAATGGAAAAGCATGCGTCCTTGGCTCAGGATTGAATCAAAAGAGGGAGAACTGAGGCATGAGGTACTATTTAGTAGTGGGCTGCTGCATGGACAGTCTGGTGCGCAGCCCCAGTTGGAGAAATGGAGATACACATGCATCTCCACATTCCCAATGCGTCCACGTGAGATTCAGCTTCTGCACATGCACAGGAAGCAAAATCTCACACAAAGAAGCTTGCAAGACAGAGATTTCACCAATTTCTTGCTTTTGATGGACTTTTTGTATCCTCTGTAAATTACTAGGAGGCAAAATTTGAATGAATATATATTTTTTTAAAAATGCTAATATTAAGAGCAGTTTTACAGTGGAACCAATTACCCAAAGAGATGGCAAGCTCTCCTTCACTGGATGCATTCAACCAGATCCTAGGAAGCCAACAATACTTTAAATTGGATTCCTGCATTAAGCATATAGTTGGACTTGATACCCTTTGTGGTTCCTTCCAATTCTACGATTCAGTCATTTTTTGCTAAATAAGTTACAAACTCCTTCTATGCAGTAGATCAAGTTTCATTACAATTCACTATAACCATAATCTGTTCTTATTGCAGACATAACAAAATACCCATATTTTCTATGTGCAGGTTCCCATTTGAGTTCTGTTAGCTTGTGTATAAGATAAAAGTTTGAATTTGTAAAACACTGGGATACTTTGGGGACAGCTAGGTGTATGCCAAATGAGGATGGTATCAGATTATGGCATGTACTATCATAAAGGTAGCAGGGAAGCTGATATCTATTTCAGGTGAAAAGCCAAGAAGAAATAAGGACTATCCATTTTGAGAAAAAATATCTTACTTAGGAAAAAGAAGTATAAAAATGGGTAATTCTACAAAGAGAGACAAAGTAGATTTAGGAAATGAAATTTGTCCTTGAATAAAGACCACAGGGCTTTCTGCATGTGGCACAGAAAAAGTATATGTGATTACATGCAAAATAATAAAGTTTGATTGAAGTGTAAAAATCGTACAGCATGATGTTAGAAGAAAACATACATTGCTAAGGAAACCTGGTGGAAATTATAGAACATGGTTATGTTAACAAGACAAGGAAGGATGCACTGAGATGAAGTTTATATGTCAACCACGGCAAAACACTTGCATGAAGTAGAACTCATAAATGGAACAAGCTGCTTCTTTTGAGATGTAGTGGAAAAGCAAGTTAGTTAATACAAAAGGCTGGTGTCATCTTCTCATGATTAAAAAATGTGGATCAACAACTTGAAAATGAAATTAGAATATCAATAACAGTAATTAGAGTTGTACAAAGTTTTAAAGCAATATTTCATGTCGATTTATTAATTAAATTTTTATGCAGCCCACTTCCCCCATAAGGTGATTCTGGGCAACAAAGAAAAAAGGCCCTTTTATGATGCAGCAGATATATAATAATAATAATAATAATAATAATAATAATAATAATAATAACAACAACAACAACAACAACAACAACAACAACAAAAACAACAGCAGCAGCAACAACAACAACAAACTTGGAAGGTACCTTGGAGGTCTTCTAGTCCAACCACCTGCTTAGGCAGGAAACCCTACACTATTTCAGACATATGGTTATTCAATATCTGCTTAAAAACATCCAGAGTTGGAGCATTCACAACTTTTGGAGGCAAGCTGTTTCACTGATTAATTGTTCTAATTGTCAGGAAATTTCTCTTTAGTTCTAAGTTGCTTCTCTCCATCTTTAATTTCCACCCATTGCTTCTTGTTCTATCCTCAGGTACTTTGGAGAATAGTTTGACTTCCTCTTCTTTGTGGAAACCCCTGAGATATTGAAACATTGCTATCATGTCTTCCCTAGTCCTTCTTTTCATTAAATTAGATTTACCCTGTTCCTGCAAACATTCTTCATCTTCAATTATTCTTTAACCTCAAGTCCCCTAATCATCTTTGTTGCTCTTCTCTGCACTTTTTCTAGTATCTCCACATCTTCTCTGATGCAGTATTCCAAATGTGGCCTTACCAAGGCATTATAAAGTGGTATTAACACTTCACGTAATCTTGATTCTATCCCTCTGATAATGCAGCCAAAACTGTGTTGGGTTTTTTAGCAATTGTTGCATACTGCTGGCTCATATTTAAATGGTTGTCCACTAGGACTACAAGATATCATTCACAGTTACTACTGTTGAGCAAGGTACCACATACTGTATACCAGTGTTTTTCAACCAGTGTGCCGCGGCACACTAGTGTGCCGTGAGACATGGTCAGGTGTGCCGCGAAGCTCAGAGAGAAAAAGAAAGCAAGAGAGAGAGAAAGAAAGAGAAAGAAAGCAAGAGAGAGAGAGAAAGAAAGCAAGAGAGAGAAAGAGCGAGCGAGAGAAAAAGAGAACAAAGGAGAGAGAAAGAAAGCAAGAGAGAGAGAAAGAGAACAAGAGAAAGAAAGCAAGACAGAGAGAAAGGGAGAGAAAGAAAGCAGAAAGACATAGAGGGAGGTAGGGAGGGAGAGAGAAAGAGCAAAAAAGAGAGGAAGGAAGAGAAAGAAAGAGGGATGGAGACAAAGAAAGAGGAAGGAAGGGAGAGAAAGAGGGAGAGAGAAATAGAGCGAAAGGGAGGAAGAGAGAGACTTTTTTGTCCAATTTTTTTTAGCCCTCTGCACCCCACTCAATGTGCCCCAGGGTTTCGTAAATGTAAAAAATGTGCCGCAGCTCAAAAAAGGTTGAAAATCACTGCTGTATACAGTACCTGTGCATTTTGCTTTCCTTGCCTAAATGTAGAACCTTACTTTATGCCCTAGGAGAAAAAAACATTTGCTGCTACCTAGGATTGAACTGTTAAGTTTCCAAGTGGGAGGCGAGCATCTTCAACAGTAAAGCACCATACTGTTCTGCTCTGGGCAGCAAAGAATTTTTTAAAACAAATTTTTGAACAAAGTGTTCTCTCAAAATTGCTTCATAAAGCAAAGTGGTTCCCTCTTTTCTAAGAGCATAATAAAACAACCTGTAGGTTGTTATCTATCATTACCAAAGAATGGGGAATGCCTATCTTGGTATGTAAATATTAACTGAACATCCTGCTTAATGTAAAGATTATTTACTCAGATCTCTGTTTATCTAGGTAAAAGTTAAACACTCTTCTGTTTAGTTAGGCAATCACACCTTGATATGTCTGTACTATATCATATAGTATAGATCTGTCTGTACTATGTGATATACATTAACCATTTATCCATTGTAACTAAATTAACTAAAGTTAATATTTTGTACTTGTGTGTATAAGAAATTTGCTATAAAAATAAATGCAGGTCTGAGCAAAAAGAGGTCTCTGAACATACCCAGATAAATTTCCCTAGCTCGGAACAGCTTTGCTCAGAAAAAACACGTCTCCATGTCTATGATTCCTACACTTCCCACTATTTCATAATCCATTTTTAGAGAGCTAATCTTGTGAGAAAAATCTGAGAGGAGCCTTATTCAAAAAGTATTGTGGGAAAATGCTGAAAGGTGCCTCCTTCCATGGCACTAATTCTCTCCAATGGTACTAACTGAAATCCTTCCAGACTGGATGGTTTCAGCAAATGCTGTGAGCAGCTTAACAACTGTTGCTGGTAAAAAAATAAAATCCTGGCAGAAAGCATTATTAAAGCAAAAATAATTCTGTAGAAGAATGAATGTTGTTGAAAAGTGAAATTCTAGAGAAAATAAGTCTTGTCTCTCTAATCAAAACAGATCTCTTATTTTGTTCCAATTTGTCTCTAGAAAGATAAAATAGGGAAATAAGGAAGGAACTTAATATTTGAAGTTCATTAAAATGATATTGAAGGTTTCTTGGATATAGTTACTTTCCTTAAATGATATTTATTTAAACCTTTTATTTAAAATATTTATATGAAATATATTTCATGAATGAAAATTCCATGCATTTAATTTACATAGTGCCACCTGCTGGCTTGGATACAAAAAGAATTACTATTTAGGTTAGCTATGGCTTTACTCAAATCTGACTTTAGAATTAAGAAAGCATGGCTTTAAAGCAGATGTCCCAAATTTATGAAAAAATACAGTGATATTGGGTGTGGCCAGAAGTCCTAGGATATGAAAACAAAATGGAGTCTTGCAATATAATGAGTCCTTGTGAGAGATGAGTTCCTACCAGTTCGGATTGGTTTGCCCCAAACAGTAACAAACTGTTGATGACATGATGATGATGTCACAGAACTGTTACGGACAGTGCCAGTCCATGGGCGCTGCCATATTTTTTTTAAAAAAATATTAGTATTGTTTAATTTTTTTTTTTTTCTTCAGTGCATGTGCAGAAGCCAAGTTTCCGGCATGCTGTTCTCAGTCATATATATGGCTGGGATTTCAAATCTTTAATAATGTATTTTTCTTGTGATTATATTGCTAAAGAGTAATTACTTAGAGGGAAAGTAATGACTTTAAATTCTACTCTATATGTTGCCCCAATATTGAAAAATATAAATTTCACAGTTTCCTAAGGGTAAATTAATGTATATTTTAACTATTTAAAACATTTAATTAATGTCATTTCCCCCTCTTTTTCTTCCTTTCAGTCTTTCTGTTCTGTTTTCCTTTTATATTGTTTCTTATTTTATATATTTATAAAATGTAAGAATGTAAATATTTAGTATTAAAATTGTTAATAATATATGTTTTTAATGTATGTTTTATATAACAACTGAATGGAAAACAACTACATTATTATGTCTTCTCCATAATATTGGAACTATAATTTCATATACTTATACTGCTCCTGAAATGGAAAACTCCTAAAAACTCCTGAAATTAAAGAAGAGAACACTGGTCAACACACACACACAAACACATACACACACAAACCCATCAGCAACAATAATATGTCTGTTTTATGGAATTTGATGCGCTGATTCCAAAAATATGCTTACTTTTGTTCTATTACATAAAGTGTCTGATATAGAAGCATTTTTGTTATTATGTTATTTCTGATATGTAGATTACACCAGTATATTTCTTAAACCTTATAATAATGATGCTGCTCCATGGAAACTATATCTGCTACAGAATATATATATATATTCTGTGTATATATATATATATATATATATATATATATATATATATATATATATATATATATATTCTGTATATATAACTATATAACTATATAACTATATAACTATATAACTATATAAATATATATATATATCTGTAGCAGATATATTTTTGTAATCACTGCTGTTGACCTTGTACTTTTCTGAATCATTTTTGTTCTGATATCAAAAATGTATATAGTTTTTCTGTAGCGGGTATAGTTTCCATGAAGCAACATTATTATTATAAGGTATAGGAAATATAGTGGCAACATTAAAAAAATGGTAACACGGGTCTACAAAATAATATTTTTTGTAATCATCGCAGCTGACCTTGTACTTTTCTGAATCATTTTTTTGGCTCTGATTTCAAATATATATGAAGGGATTGGATACTGTAGCCTAGAGGATAATTCTCTGCCTTACAAGGCAAAGGTTGCAGGTTCAAGTCCCAGTGGGTATGGCTAGCTGATGAGGCCAAAATAAGGCTGAAATAGATCTATCTTAGTCTCCATTAATTTTCAAATTCAGCAAAAAAACCCATGTGATATATATGTATGTGTATATATATATTTGTAGATTTTCACGGGTACAGGTATGATGGTCTTGGTATATTCGGGTTTCTTCCCGTGTAGGATTTGGAAATTTCTGGTGACGTTTCGACGCTGTCCCACTCGTCATCTTCAGGCTGGTGTTTCTGTCCTTGTTCTAGAACCCGGATATACCAAGACCGACACACACACACACACACACACACACACACACACACACACACATATATATTCTGATTTCAATATATATATACACACACCATTTCTGTGCCTTGCCTCCCTTGGCATTTTGCTACCTGTGCTGGCTGCCTTTAACGGTTCAGCCATTAATGTAAGTAATGATCAACAACTGAACGTATCTGGCCATACTGTGACCTGGACTCCCTGGCTTCATTGCATAGGGATCTGGAACTGATACTGGGAGGGAAAGTTGCTCCTAGCCTTCCTCCTTTTAAGTAGGAGTTTTTTGACACTGTGGCTGGGGTAATAATAGCCATTTAGGCCATTTGTTTTGTCTTAGCTGGGCTCTTCACGGGCTCTGGGCACCCACTGGTGGGGCTCCCTGTACAACGGGGACCCCTTATCAGCCTGAAGGGCTCCAGCTGAGTTGGGGTTTTTATTACGCTGTAATACCATCAGCCAAGTTGGGTGATGGTCTGGCTGTGCATCCGCAGTATGCACAGGGTGTCCCCCCCACACACACCTTTTTCCTGCATGAGCTAACCTGTCTTTCTGTTTAGGTTTCTGGCTGGGAGAAGCCCCATCGAGGCTGGGATTGCAGCGGATACAGGGCAGGTGGACAGGGTCTACCCAGCTGTCCCTACATGCTGTGATTGAAAGGCCGGAAGGTCTTGTCTGTTTTTTCCCATGTATTGGCAGTGACTGTCAAGCCCGGGACCTGTGGTCCAAATCTGGGTCCCAAGCATAGGTGCTTGGACTGTACCTCCTGTATAGCATAGGCTATCTAGTATCCCCTAGAACAGTAGTATGGCTGTAAACTTGTTACGACAGTCGGGTTGACTCTAGATGGGATGGGGATAGCGATTATGGCAAACAGAGAACAGGTTTCTGCCCATGACTCTAAAGAGTTAACGGTGCTTGTTTTCAGAAAACAAAATTTAGCAAGGCAGTGGGCGGCACCTAGATCAGGTTGATAGGCCCAGGCCCTCCTGAGCTGACACCATTCTCCCTTTAGTAGGGGAATGCCAATTTCTCTTTGGACCTGCAGAGGTCCCTGCATGAACTGGTGCAGGATGAAGGGGGAGTAGGGGGGCCAAGATTTGAGATCTGACCCCCCACTCCATGGCAGGTTAGGGGTGGAAATGGGCAGTAGGAGCAACTGCACATTCTCCTTTTGGGCATCTTTTCAAGATTTATTTATTTATTTATTTTGTCCAATACACAATGAGGGTTTTAGTGAGTATATATCAATATACACATAGTAAAAATACATGATGAAGGTTATAGAGGAGATACTCATAGTAAAATATATCTAAGAAATAACAGAAAAGAAGATATAGGAATAGAATATATAGGAATAGAATATATAGAATATATAGAATATATAGAATATAGGAATAGAATATATATATATATATATATATATATATATATATATATATATATATACATACACACACACACACACACACATATATATATACACACACATATATATACATATACACACATACATACATACACATACACATACATATATATATAGGAATAGAATATATCAATGAAAGAATAGAAGAAGAGATATAGGAGATATAGGAGAGTAATAGGACAGGGGACGGAAGGCACTCTAGTGCACTTGTACTTGCCCCTTACTGACCTCTTAGGAATCTGGATAGGTCAACCGTAGATAATCTAAGAGTAAAGTGTTGGGGGTTTGGGGATGACACTATGGAGTCCGGTAATGAGTTCCACGCTTCGACAACTCGGTTACTGAAGTCATATTTTTTACAGTCAAGTTTGGAGCGGTTAATATTAAGTTTAAATCTGTTGTATGCTCTTGTGTTGTTGTGATTGAAGCTGAAGTAGTTGCCGACAGGCAGGATGTTGCAGCATACGATCTTGTGGGCAATACTTAGATCTTGTTTAAGGCGTCTTAGTTCTAAACTTTCTAGGCCCAGGATTGAAAGTCTAGTCTCATAAGGTATTCTGTTTCAAGTGGAGGAGTGAAGGGCTCTTCTGGTGAAGTATCTTTGAACATTTTCAAGGGTGTTAATGTCTGAGATGCGATATGGGTTCCAAACAGATGAGCTGTATTCGAGGATGGGTCTGGCAAAAGTTTTGTAAGCTCTAGTAAATAGTGTGAGATTGCCAGAGCAGAAGCTACGTAGGATTAGGTTTACAACTCTTGAAGCCTTCTTGGCTATATTGTTGCAGTGGGCTTTGGCACTTAAATCTTTTGTTATTAGTATACCAAGGTCTTTAACCGAGTGGGGATTATCTGTGATAATTTGATTATTAAGTTCGTATTTGGAGTTTAGATTCTTCTTCCCAATGTGTAGGACAGAGCATTTGCCAGTTGAGATTTGGAGTTGCCATGTGTTAGACCACTCAGAAACAGCGTCAAGGTCTTTTTGAAGAGTAGTTGTGTTATCGGTGGTGTTGAAGAGTTTTACATCATCGGCGAAGAGGACACAGTTGCTTGTGATGTAATCGCAAAGGCATGAACTATAGGTTGGTGCAACTTTGGGGATTGGAGAGGGGAGGCCCATGGGACTCACCTTATCAAATTTCCCTCGGGGTTTGGAGGGTGAGCTCCTCCCACATGCTTATGGGCGTGGCTTGGATCCAGGTGAAGGTGGCTACCTTCACCTGGATCAGCAAGGAGTTATGCCCAATAGTGGCCTATGAATGTTTTGACAGGTAAATTCCGCCCCATTAGTTATTGGCCTCTGCAGGTCGTTTGTTTACACTGTTATAATGTTTGATTTACGTTATTTAAATTGATGTTATTGAAATTTATGCTAATATAATAAAGTGACCCATTATTAAATTCCAGTTACTTTCCCAGCATCGTTACTCCGCTTCCGGGGCAATAGCATGACAAGTTAAAATTAAATTAGAATAGAATAGAATAGAATTCTTTATTGGCCAAGTGTTATTAGACACACAAGGAATTTATCTTTGGTGCATTTGCTTTCAGTGTACATAAAAGAAAAACATTTGTCAAGAATCATGAGGTAGAATACTTAATGATTGTCATAGGGGGTAAAATAATAGGGGGTAAAATAAGCAATGAGGAAATAATCACTATTAATAAAAATCTTAAGGATACAAGCAACAAGTTACAGTCATGCACAGTCATCTAAAGAGCAAAGATTTTACTCTATTAATTAAGCTGAGCTTTGCTTGACTTAAGACAGTTTTACCCAATATTTGTGCAAGTTGAAACTCACTAATAGGTTCCACTAGATGAAAACTACAATGGTCTACAGAATTTCTAACATTAACTCTTGCAAAGCATTTGTAATTTAATTGAGCCTTGGGATAGATGAAAGTTCATTGTCTTTGCCTGAGATTTATTTTATGACACTCTAGAAGGCACTCCATGGTTAAGTGAAAATCTTGTTGTGAAACTCATATATATGGTCATTCCCCACCTCTATATTTTGCTGAATCCTTATATCAGGACAGTCTGATTCTTCAGTGTTATGTATTATTAAGGGGCTGGATAAGTATATATTATGTTATGTTATGTTATGTTTGTTGTGTTGTGCTGTATTATTATATTATATTATATTATGTTATGTTATGTTTATATTATATTATATTTATATTATATTTATTATGTTATGTTATGTTAAGTTATGTTGTTATATTATATTATATTATATTATATTATATTATATTATATTATGAATGCATGGCTGAAAAAATGAAAGTGATTTGCTCACAATATAATTAAGAAGAAGATATCTTGCATGAAGATATTTTTCATCTTCATGCAAGAATAAAGCTCATATTTATCATAGCACATTGTCAGTAATGCTAAAGTTCTTCTACTAAAAATGAGAAGGGTTGTTCTTGCTATTTCAAACTTTTCATGATCAAGCCTTTGATGCAACTTTTCGGTGGAGCTCATCTTTGCCTATATTTCAAATAAAGTTTTCTGGCATTTAAGATTCACAGATATTCGCTACATGCAATTCTGCAGCTGCAGGTTGCACCAACTAACATGAATATTTGAGCACGATAGCAATTTTCAATTCTGTCTAAGCAGAACCTCTGCCAATAGTCTCAGGATCCCTTACAATCTTTGATAAATATTAGATAAACCAAAAGAAAGCCTCATACATACAGTCATAATACTCTTTCATCAAAGCTCTTGACATTATGATATATGAATATTGTAGATCCACCTTTAAACCACAAATGGCAAAACAATCTAAATCTAATTTGCAATTAACTTAATTTGGAAACTGGATATTAGTATAAAGTTGGCTAACTAGCTCACTATCTTGGGACTGCCAAGATAGCACAGAGGCTTCTCTTGGGTCCACTTTAATGCACTGCCATCTGCCTTGCAATAGAGCTGGTTTAATAAGATTCCCTATGAGGGGGAAAGATGTCTAAGTAGGTCAAGTGTATTTAAAAAAGCTAGTCATGTCTTACTTTCCAGTGAACATTCTAGTGACATATGTAGTAAGCTAATTTCACTCCTTATTGAATCAAATCTTCCAAGTTATCCAATTGCCGTGCTTCCTTTTTACTATCTAATTGGCACTCAAGCATTCTATTCCACATAGTTCTGTGGCTGAATTCTGTTTAGCAGCATGTAAGCTCAACATGAAATAATACTGGACTTTGTATAGTATTCTTACAAAATTAGTGAATGATGGAACATAAAACCTTGATTTTATTTTTCAAATGTGCTATGCTTTGATGACCATAATTAACTTCAGAAGCATATCTAGTATAATTATGGACAGAAACAAAATAATATTCTAATAGCTTTATGACAATCAAGAGTCTGTTGAAGCTTCTGCCTTTTTAAAGAAAAAAACTTTTATTATATCACTAATAGATTCTGCTCTAATATCGGATATAAAATATTAAAAACAGAAAATAAAAGATACTCAGTTTTATGGAATGAATAAATTTTTATTTAAGATATACAGGATTTTTTTTTAAAGTAAAACTTTATTTCTAGATTAATAATTAGAAATTGCGATTTATTTCTTTACATGCAAACTGAAAAACCTTAGTTATAGGTATGGAGTTAGTAAGTGCTACAGGTGCTAAATTGAATTTAATCTTTATTATATTTCAGGATAATCTGTTTTGTGGCTTTGTGTATTGCTAGTATCCAATGATTTTTTGATGATCGCCTGTCTTTAGTTAAGTTACATTTATAACTTATTTCCCCCTGACTATTTAGGTCTATTTTTCACAAGGTCCTTTTCAATCTTTGTAATTTTAAATAAGTATTTTGAGATGCATGGGTAGTTCAACAGAGTTAGCCACTTGAAAGAAATACATTTACCAAGATTTGATATTGTGATTAGAACTCTGTAAAAGGAGAATATTAATGACACGTAGGTTTTTAAAATAACAATTACAAATATCAGCATATTGCCCCAGCAATCTGGGTCCTCATTTTAGTGACCTAGTAAGGATGTAAGGCTGAGTAAACCTTGAGCCTATCAGGATTGAATAATACTGTACTGCATTCTAACCACTGTGCCACCCAGGCTTTAATTAATTTAATTAATCATAATTTTATTTAATTTATAAATAAATAAGCCAGCAACAAGCAAGGCATCTAGAGTCAGGGGAGATGGGTGTCATAGAAATTTAACAAATACTGGTAAATAATAAATAAATAAAAATATGGGGAACATATTTTTCATCCACTTGAAATATATATATATATATATATATATATATATATATATATATATATATATATATATATATATATATATATAGTTTCATATTCTGCAGTGAGAATTATCCACTCTGCTTAAATATAAATTGTATTTTAATTGTATAATATTAAGGTAATAAAATCACCATCATGCATGCTTTCATTTTTAATGCCTTCCAGTCTAAATTCACTTCACTGGAAACTTTTAAATGATATATCAGTTAGAAGCTATCTACCCATATTGTGGGCATTATCGTTTGTGGTTTGGATGGAGACAATGACCAGTCACATTGAATTTATTTATTTATTAAATTTATATGCTGCCCAACTCCCAAAGGACTCTGGGCAGCATACAACAAAACTAAATATCAAAAACAATTGTAAATCTATTTAAAACCCACTTAATAATTTAATCTGTGTGAACCAAACATGATTGTCCTAATTAACAAACAAATAAACAAAAGTCTCACAATTATTTCTAATTATTTGGATCATATTAAATTATATCACATTACTGCCAGACTCTCAACTGAGTGTTTTGGGTTTTTTTATTAAAAAAACTCTTTTGTGTGCTGTTGTAGTTGGGGATTTGATTTGTGCGGATCTCTTTTTTGTGAACTTCAGTTTCTAGTATGCCATTGTTTTCTCTGCTGATGAGACTGTCAAAAAAGTTTAAAACTGGTATCTTATTTTGTAAGAAGTTTCCATAAAATGTGCAATTGATTAATTCTTTTGTTCTGATTGTTCTTTTGTTCTGATTGTTTTTTAAGCAAAACTGTCATATACATAGTATGTCCATATTTTTGACTATATTTTTGAAAGGTCTATATTTTCTAGTCATTTTATTTCTGCTTCTATATCATGAAATAGGGAATTCCGCTGAACTATCTTTAGATTTGTTAATCCTACTAAAAGTATGTGGTAAGACATAAATCTATTATAAATTATGTAAATTCAGATATCTAATTTTTGTGTATCTAGGTTTAATAAATTGGATAATTTTGTACTTGATTGGCTATTTAGCTGATTTGGGATCAACTGATGTCAGGAAATCAGTGATAGACAAAGATTTCATCATTGTATATTGTTAAGTCTTTATTTTCTCTTGACATTGTAGCAATGAGTTGATGGAAAGTTTATAGCCATTGACCTGAGTTTTTGGATAAGAGTATATCAGAGTCTTTGTGAGTGACTTTTTGATAGATGTTCTCCTGATTTGCTAAAATTACCTATAATAAAACTTCCTTAATTTTATGGCATATAAAAATATAGCCTTGTTTATAATATATAAAGACTTGGATGAATGAGAAATCTACCTATTTAAGATATGCTATTGAATGGCATGGTATTAGATCAATGACTATATATCACATACATAGACTCTATGCCTGACCTTCCCAGTGTGTGAAAGCTTTCAGTGAGACTAGAGGTTAGACAAAGCTGGTTCAAAGTAGGTAAATACCGGTACATCCTTTTATGAATAATTGGTATCATTTGCTTTGCAGTAAGCAATGATGTGTGCTTTTTTTATGAAACAATTACTCAACTGAAGTAATTATTCAACTGAAGTAAAATGAAGATATCTCTACCAGCGATGACAAATGCTATAACTGTAATAAAACTATCAAAGGGAATGAAGAAATGTTGCATATGCACAAAGTATGTCCACCACACCTGCCTGTATATAAACAAAATTATTATTATTATTATTATTATTATTATTATTATTATTATTATTAATTGGATTTGTATGCCGCCCCTCTCCGGAGACTCGGAGACTAGTCAAATTCCTTCAAGCAAACACCACCCACCCACACAAACATTTACCTATTTCTGTCCACCATGTTTATCAATACTAGATAACCTAATTACCATGTCTGATAGGTTCCAAACTTAGGAAACAACCATGAAATCACAGCAAACATACATCGACTCTTTGGAAGTATGTTTAGAAGCATGCTTCACATCATTGGATAAAAAAATTACACCACAGATAAAAGAAAATCCAAATGCTCAAAATCATATTCCAATACAACAACTGATACCTCAATCACAAGCTCAACAATCCCTACCTCATCCACATGCAAATCCACAAACATCTACCAATCATGCTAAAAAATTATGCTTACTCATCAAAGATATCATTGAGCTTGTACAGAAATGTAATAACACTTTATTATTTGGGCTAGATGTCACCAATAACCCTGACATCATAAAGGTTCACAGAATTATAGGACAAACAATCACACACACACACACAAACAGAAGACATCATTGAAGTTTCAAGATATGGCCCTGAGTAAAAGTATCAAGACAGTTTGATGCCCCCCTCAATTTTGTAGAGTTGTTTGCAAGGATGAATCCAGCAAATGTAAATTCATTCACACTATAAACTCAGAATGGCACCAATCCCAAAAAACCTTGCTTATGTCTTGATTTATCCATTCTGCAAGGAATCTGCTTACAAGCCAAACTCAAAAGACATCAAGGCCAAGGTCATATTGACCTATACATTGACTTACTCAAAGCTAAGTCACCATTCACCATCCAATCCCCCCCATCACCCAAAACCTACCGATCCTCACAAGGTATGCCCACCCCTTACTTCCTCAATATCACGCACTGCTGATCTTAAATGCAAACTGATAAATGCAAGAAGCATCATAAAAAAAAATATCCAAACTTGTCCTCTTACTAAAAACTGCTAAATTCGACATTATATACATGGCTGAATGTATTGCTCCCTGATTCCATTATCACAGTAAGAGATTATTATGTTTACTGGTCCAATCGTGAAATCCGTAGAGAAGGTGGAGTTGCCATCTTCTACAAAAAATCACTAACCCTTAAAAATATCCAAGTTAGAAATGAACTCAATCTCCCAGAAACCATCATCTGGTTAAATACCACACTTCACTTCCTACTATTCTATAAGGCCCCTGATTATGACATCACACATGCAAACAAGATAACCTTACTACTAAAGTGGGCAGCTTCCTAGCCATACCTAGGGGTGAGCAAGAGGTGGGATGCCATTCCACCAGTGGAAATGGAGCTGTGTGCGCAGCTTCATCACTGCCAACTGTGCATGCACCATGCATGCACCATGCATGCATCATGCACATGAGATTTGGCTTCTGTGCATGTGCAGCAGCCAAATCTCACCACCCCAGCCAGCAGCCACAGCACCTCCGAACTCTGGGTGCATGGCCTGCTGTGCTCTCCTACACCACAGGCATCTCTTGGAGTGCCAATGGTGGCTGCCCTGAGCGGGTGCTTTTGGAAGCACAGTACTGGAGGCCCAGCCCAGCGCTGCTTTCTTTGGATGAATTGGCTGCTGCTTGGAGGGTGAGGGGAGCAGACAGAATGCCCTTCCACTGAGTTCCCCCTCCTCCTCATCCACTTCTGCACATCATGGTCCAGAACAGAACAAGGTAGGGGGGCAGAGGTGGTCTTACTTGTGTAGGGAGGATGGAGAATGTCACTCAGCAGAGGGATAGTCTGTCCGTTCCCCTTGCCTTCAGTTGCTGCAGCTGATTCATCGAGGTCCAGGCCCAGTAGCATGCAACTCTCCACTGAGCCCGGATGAATCGGCTGCAGCAGTGGAGGGCGATGGAAACACACAGATTGCCCTTCTGACAAATGACATACTTCCTCTGCCCCTCCACTGAGTGACATCCTCCATCCTCCCTGCACAAGTAAGATCACCTCCCCCTGCCCCCCTCCCTCATTCTGTTCCAAACCGCAATGTCTTACCTGTGCAGAAGTGGATGAGGAGAAGGAAGGATCTCACTCAAAGGAGGGGCACTCTATCTGCTCCCCTTGGATTGGCAACAGACAATTCATCCTGCACATGCGCAGGAAGGTGAAGGGGTGCATGCATGTGCACGTGATTCTCCCGCAGGCTGCCCTTTACTGCCCACACACACTTATTTTTCTTGACGATCTCAACCTACCTCAGGTTAACTGGACCCTAAATGAATATTCAACCTAACCCATATACTCAACCTTTATAATGCTATTACTAATCTAGGGCTTGAGCAACTAGTAATAAACAATACTAGACTCAGCAATTGTCTTGATCTCATCTTCTGCTACAGTTTACACTCAATTTATGGACTACAAATAATAGAGCCCTTTTCCAACAATGACCACAGCATGATTGACTTTTGTCTCAATACACGTCTTTACAAAATGACCACAAAAATAGGATAATCAATTATAACCGTAAAAAAGCCAACTATAATATCAGAAATGCTAACTTCTCATTTCTTGATTGGCATTCATTATTCTCTGACTTTAATACTGCTAATGTTTACTACAATATATTTTTGCTCTAAATGCAAAAAGTAATTAATTAAATTATAATTATCACCAAAACCAAGAAAAACAAATTACCGATAAAATCCAAACAAAGAGAGATCCTTTTTGCAGAAAAACAAAAGTGGCTACGTTATTAACTTTAAAAGTTTCTGCAAAAATCTATGTCACTAATTAAAGACTAAATGCACCAATTATCACATCAATCAAGAAGAAAACCTTCTGTGCACAAAATCAACACGTGCCTTCTATAATTTTGTAAACACAAGCTCAAAGACTTGAGATCCATCCCAACCCACAAAGGACCAAATGGTAAAGAATATAATGATGAAGCCATTAAAGCCAACCTCTTTAACAACATTCTTCTCTGTCTTTGTAAACAGCAATGGCTCATGCCCAGTATTTCCTAGTTGCATCACAAACAACTGCAACAATCCAACACAAATTGATTTGACAGAAGATAATGTTGGAAAAGCATTCCAAAACCTAAAACCAACTCTATCTATTAGACATGAGGATCTATATGCATATTTCTGATTATGTTAAACTGTTCAATACCACCGACAACACTTCTACCCTTCAAAAAGACTTAGACGATATATCACAATTGTCTGATAACTGGCAACTTCAAATCTCAACCAGCAAATACTTTGTCTTACACATTGGCAAAAAGAATCAGAACATAAAATACAACCTTAAAATACATCTACAAGGTCATGACCTTGTAGATGACCCCACTCTGTCAAAGATCTTGGAATACTCATATCTAATGACCTAAGTGCCAGAGCCCATTGTAACAACATTGCCAAAAATATACTAACAGTTTTTAACCTAAGTTTGCCTAGCTTCTTCTCTGGCAATATTATACTGCTAACCATAGCATACAAAACATTTGCTAGACCAATTCTCAAATACAGCTCACCCGCACTGCATATCAGACAATATAATTCTGAGTCCAGAAATATTTCACAAGAATAGTCCTCCACTCTTCTACTCACAACAGAATACTTTATTCCACCAGACTTGAAATTTTGGCTTAAATAACTTAGAACTATGGTACCTTTGATCTCATCTAAATATAGTTCACAAAATCATGCACCGCAATATCCTACCTGTCAATAAATATTTCAGCTTTAACCGCAACAATGCACAAGCGCAAAATAGATTCAAACTCAATGTAAACTACTTGAAACTAGACTGCAGAAAACATGACTTCAGCAACAGAGTGATCAATGCCTAGAATGCACTACCTGATTCTGTGGTTTCTTCTCCAAACCCCAAAAACTTTAACCTTAGAATGTCTACTGTTGACCTCATCCCATTCCAAAGAGGTCTCTAAGGCGTGCATTAGTGCACCAGTGTGCCTACCATCCCTGTCCTACTGTCCTCATTTATCTGCATTTACTTTGTTTATGTTTATACCAGTGTTATTGTATGCACAGAGTAATCCTTGTTTACCTTGTGAACACCCATAAACATTAAGATTGAGATTAGTGAATAATTACTCATCCACACACAGATATATTAACTTGAAGTTTATTTTGAAAAATAACATATTCCCATAAACAGTCTAAAGTCACACACATATAAGTCAAAATAACAGTCCAAATATTACCAACACCTCATACACAGATAAACTTTAAGCTCCCCAATCAGGTAGCTTCCTATAACCCTATATTTTTTTTCTGTTTTATATTAGTTGTGTCTCCTTAAAAGTTGCAGTACATAGGCTAGGCATTAAAGTAAATTATAAATCTATTTTAATTTAGACATCTACTCTCAAGGCTTGCCACTGTATCTTATAAACATGAGAACAGCTCTTAATACATGATCTGAAATGCTTTTATTTTTCTCATTCTTTCATACAGTTCAATGTTCTACAACAGGTATAACTTACTCTTGTTTACTTTCAATATGTTTTTAAGAAACCAAACTGATGGTCACGCTTGCTTTTATGTTGTTTTGAAAGTCTTTCCCCAAGCATATTAAATGTTTCTCTATACCAGTAGACTGCTTTTTAAATTGTTTATCCTTGAAAGTACTTGATCCAATTTTATGCCCATAGCTGCAATTGTGCTTTAGTCTCAACTCATCAGGCTAAAGTATTTTTTTCTCTCCCAAGGTTATAAAATAGTTTAGCCTGGCTGAGGCAAGTATGGTGCTTGAAATATCAGCATTTTATCTTTCATTACTGATCTTTTCAGATTTTCTCATTCCAGAACATTTTTTCCTGCATTATTTATTTATTTATTACAAAATGATAGTATTTGCAAGATGTATAATGAGAGATTACAGCCTTTAGCCAAAATTGCAGTTTTACTGTGTTCTGTACATTAAAAAGGACTGTGAAGTTCAGTCGGAATATTCCTATCTTTTCCCCTATGGGGTTACTTTTCTCATATTAACTTTTATTATCTGACAGTAGAAGCAAAAAGGATATCAGCATTCTTGGAAGAAGATTCCAACTCGATTACCATTTTGTGAATTCTGATAATAGTCATATTGATATGAATACTATTAATAATGTAAATTTTTGCCAATTCCTTAGGCTAGGAGAAAAACTTCAAAGACCAAATAGAGTATAGATAAATATTTTTATTTTTAAAAAATGAAATTCTAAGTTCAGTATGCTAAAAGTGCTGAAAGTGTGCATTGCTGAAATTTATTAAGCATTACATACAGAGGATGTTTGAAATAATCAGGTATAAATAATATGCAGCTGAGGTATACCCCAGAAAACTCTATGAGTAAGTCGCCTTTTCTGCTCCAATTTCTCTTACTTTTATTTGAGTTGAATAAATATTTTATTCATATTTATTTCCTATTTATTTCAATACGAATATTGAAAATGTCTAAAGATTATCGGTAGTTTAAATTAAATTACCGTAAATGGCAATTGGCTTGTGATCTTTCGGTATACCTCTGTGTTGATGCTCCCATCTGGGTTGTGGATGATTTGCATATCCAGGAAAACCAGTTTGTTATTGGCCTTCCCCTCCATTGTAAATTGGATACCTAGGTATACAGAATTGACGATTTCCATAAACCTGGTTTTATCCTGTTTGATGATGGTGAATGTGTCATCAACATAGCGTGACCAAAACTTGGATTTGTGGGTTTTCATCACCTCCTGGAGGATTACCTCTGCAATCACCCCTGAGATTAATTATATTAGGGTAAACTTGAGCTTCTATAGTAGACAGCCATCTGGCTATTCTATGTAGTGTTTTAGTGTTTATTTGAAAGCTTATAAACTGTTTCTAGTTGTGACAGCATTAGTTACAATCCTAAACGACAAGTATTCTCATGGTTTCTAGTTCTATTATAAATTCCCCAAGTCTTATTTATATATTTATATATATAAAAATATATATTCAAAGGAAATTTGAATGTTGCAAGAAATAATGTCGAATAATACTCTTCACGTATTGATTTAGATGATCAAATACTTCAGTACTATAAACAGATATAGAGAAAATATTTGTTTGTCTTAGATGATGTAGAAAAAAATCAGGTTTACTGAAAATATATGTCAATGATATAGTTTATAGGTGTACAAATCAAGGTATTCCAATTTTACCAGTGCACTTATATTAAATTTAGCAATGACTAATAAACTATTGAATTGCATCTATATAACCTTATATTGGATTTAAGAAAGAAAAGCATGTGGTACTTACTTCACTATAAAAAAGGAATCTCAATCATATTATTTCTTAAAGAAGGTTCCATTTAATAATTTGTTAATCCAAAGCATAAACTATATTAGAACTCAAACAGTGCAATAGAGCTGACCAAAATGACAAAGAACTTAAGCCCTGTAGCAACAACAATGACACTTTATTATTAGGTGTTTCAAGCTTTACTATAAACAAAACATTAAATCTAAGTAATGTCTCTTATAGACATTAAACTGACTGGTGCAATATGTCTTTCTTTCTTTCACCTTCTCTGTCCTTCAACTCTATTTTGATTCTTCCATTCTTATAATGGTTAATATTGTCATGATGCTCACAATGTATTTGTTTCATTGTTGCTAAATGTTTTATGAATTATATGTTACAATTGAATACTGTACATTAAAAAGAAAATATGCTCAACCACCTATTCAAAGATCAACTATTGATAGGTGCTTTTTCATTTGTTTTTTTTCTTTTTTAGCCTTCCAATCCATTCAGCAAAACAACTTTGGGTTTTAAAGTATTGGGTACTTTCTCACTTGCAATGGTAAATATAAATATTTAAATTTGTTGTTATGATCTACTTCATAAAGACAAAATATTTTTACTAGCTTCTTCTAAGTGTGTTCTTCAATAGACATTGACCATTGTTTGATAAGAAGAAAACATTATACTTACTTTCTAAAAGAACTCTGGATTCATACACTGTATGTTGATTTAGAATATGTCATTTGAAGTTGTTATTCAAGGACTACAGGTACATTAAGGTTGTAATTTACTGAAATAACTGGTTTCTTCTAAATTAGCAACATTTTCTGATTTTATCATTTAATAATAGTAACAATAGGACTTTTTTTTTTAAAGTTAAGCTGGTCAAGAAAAATACAGTATATTTATTTTTATACAAAAGGCAATTTCAGGTTTTTGTACTGAAAACAATTCTATAGTTGAATGTGCAGTATATGATAAGCCTAATGTGAGATATGATATTATTTTGATTGTCACAATACAGCTTCTCTGGTTCACAATTCCAAGGCTTATTTCAGAAAGAGAAAAGTGTTTGCAAAGGCGGCCTCCAAGTCTTTTCCAAAGTCTCTTCCTACGTAGCTTTTTCTCCGGTAATATCACTCTACTAACCAGAGCATATAAAACTTTCGCCAGACCAATCTTTGAATACAGCTCATCTTTCTGGAACCCACATCGCATTTCAGACATGAATACATTAGACAGCATCCAGAGATAATTTATGAGAAAAGTCCCCCACTTCGCTACTTGCAACGGAATACCATATGCAAACAGACTTGAAATTCAAGGTTTAGAATGCTTGGAAGCTTCATCGCCTTAAGCACGACCCAAGCATTGTCCATAAAATCATCTACTACAATATCCTTCCTGTCAATGACTACTTCAGCTTCAACCCCAGATATCTTATGTGGTCTGCTTGTAGCTTCGTCCTGGGCAGATGAGTGGATGTTCTTATCTAACAGAATTGTAGTCTGACCGTGGGCATATTCCTGTGGCCCGGCCTTGGGTCTGTTCCTGTTCTCAAGGAGGAATTGTCACAAGTCATCCTACTGAATACATCCTGGGTTAGTTTAGAAAAGATATTAAAGCTTATGTTTATTCTATATAAAGTTTGTTAATACATTAACTACTTTTTTATAAAAGAGTAACTCATCATTATTTTCCTTCACTAAGTATGTCATATGATGAGCCAATGATTCAGTGGGACATGTATACCTAGCAATTCATTATTAACGTTGTGGGCATATTTTCATTATGTCTTAGTCCATAAGCTATTGTTTTAAAAACTGAGACAAAATTGGCAACAAAATTGGCATAAAGAGGCAATAATGAAAAATGTAAAATCATATGCATTATATATAAATATGTGGATATGTACTGTATGTGTATGTATATGTACAACATACATATACATATTCATATACAGGGGTAGATTCCAACTTACCTTGCTGCTGGTTCACTCCCACCCATCCTGCATGGGCACACCTCGTGTGTGTGTGTGCATGCGCAATAATGAAAAATCTTTTTAAAATAATAATCAAAAAACAAAGCTGAAAAAAAGATGCCGACCACACGCACAGTGCTGGAACTTTGCTTCTATGCATGCTTAGAAGGAAATAAAAATTTAAAACTCCCCTCTCCTCCCAAAAAAGATGGTGGTACCCACAGAAAAGCACTGACCGATCCAGGTCAGTGACATCATTGTGACATCACCAGCTGGCCGCTACTGGTTTGGACGAACTGGTACAAACTGAGAAGAACCTACCCCATTTATATACATATAACATCAATCACCCAGCCATCGTTTTGGAAAAACAATCTTTTATACCTTTCTTGAGCTTTGTTTTTCACTTCAATAAGGTGCTAGAATTAATTTTCTCTTTAGCTCCTCTTTTTTTCTTTTTTTTTTGGGATGTGAGTATTGGGCATTTTTCAGTTTACTATTTTAGTTGAAGACAGTTTTGACATTTTAAGTCTGCCAGGCAATAATCATTTTGACTTTGTGTTCTGTTTGAGTATTATATGTATTTGCTAAATTGAAAAATGTTAAGTTTGTGTTAAGATTCTTTATAGAATGGCAAATAGAAATAAAACTTATGTAGGGTTTTTTGCTTCCATAGAGTTAATTTCAGTTTGAAATATTCTCAGTTTTCTACTGCTGTGTAACTAGTAATTTGTGATGCATCTTATGAAGAGACAAAGAGAAAGAAGCTAACTATATGTGCAGTATACTTCAAATATATGTTCCAATGTTGTTCTGTGTTTTAGCAATTGTCACTTGGCTCACCAGTTGCTTTCAGAATTGGTGGAGAAAGATTCCCTTTTTACTGCTTCCATACCACCATAGCCAAATTTCCATGAGAGCTCAGACTGTGAAGAAAGACAATGTAAGAAGGGAGAACAGCTCTGAAAACCTTATGGAGAAGGATAGGAGAGTAATGTAGGAGATGACAAGGCTGAGCCAGAGAGCAGGGTCAAATGCATTATGAGACCCTAAGCTCCCATAAGAGACTTAAGTCCAGCATTTCTTGATGTTCATTGACTTACCTAGAGCCATTTTTTCCCCACCATTAGTAGATCAGATCCTTGTGTTTAGATACCATGTAATAAACTTGAAGTGCTTTTAAGTAAACTCCTTTTTCTGGTAACTACTGGAAAAATTTAAAGCTTTATTCCCATTTTACTTGGACCATTGTCAACAGCACAGTGTGACCATCAATGCCATTCAGGCTTTATCTGACAAACCCAATGAAATAAATGAAATAAAACATCACGGTATTTTATCTGAAAACACTGATTATTGGCATGCAGAAACATCTTGTAAATAAATACTCAGTAAGAGATCTTAACACTACCCTTATACATCTAATTTACAGAAATGTTTGTATATGTATAGTAATGATCCACATGAGATATATTCTATACAAAATATTTTGTAAAGTCAGGCTTGCAAATATTATAATAGTGATCTTAGCATTCATTTCCTGGTCTTTAAAACAGGCATCTTTATCCAACATAATAACGCCGGCTGACTTACCGGCCCCACGGCGATGTTGCTGAAGGGCCGGGCAGACTCGGACCCTTCAGATGGCGGCCGCCATCTTGTTTTCGGCCGAAATCTCGCGAGACGAGATTTCGGCCGGGAATGCCCTGCCCACGTGGCTGGGCATGACGCCAGGTCTGGGCGGGGCCTGCTGGCCCTATTTAAGGGGCAGCAGGCCGGGAAACAGCCTTTTCGCCCGGACCTGGTTGCCTGAGCAGACACTCCTTGGTGCTGCTCGGCCGCCATTTTGTGTCTCCCTCGTGTTGCGGCCGCCATTTTGTGGCCTACCGAGGGGGCGAAAAGTGCTTGGAAGACTTCTTGCTTTTACTCCTTCACCGGAGCTGTTTGCAGCGATCCCCCTCGGGCCCGAGGGGGACTGGTAACCTCCTCCCGGCTGGGAGGAGGGCGCGGTGGGGGTGTTGGGTTTGGGCCCCCGGTCTTGGGCGGGGGGGTGTTCCTGGTTGCAGGCCTCTAAGGCCTGCCTGTGCAGGGAGGTTTTCCATCTTAATAATACATTATCAATAAATACTGTGCAATATATAGATATATCATTGAACTGTTATACCCAATACAGGGGTTAATAGGGGTAGCAGGGGCTCCCAGGCCCTAGGTAGGGCCCTGTGGGGGGAGTTGGGCCTGCCATTCGTGCTGTGGGTTTCGGCCTAGGTGGTTTTTAGTGGCTTATTGCTTACCTAAGGGGAAAGTGTGATGGCTCCTAAGAAGAGGCCTGCCACTGCTCCTATGGCTCCGCCAGCAGCGCGCCCCAGGAGGGCCCTTAGGCCTTCTGCCCGGGCCCGGGCCAGCAGGGAGGGGACTGCTGGGGTGGTCCCTGAACAGGGGGGGGTGGTCTCGGTGCCTCCTGCCCCTCAACCTGATTTTTCTCCTGCTATGTCTTGGGCCAGGGTGTTGGAGAGGCTCGATGAGCTCGAGCAGTGGAGGAGCGGTGCGGTCCACGGAGTGTCCAGCGATCAAGTGCCTGCGGCGTTGGGGAGAGATCCGGCGGCGGCCCAGGCTGGGCAGCCGGCTCCGTTCGGACGGCAGGCCTCTGCAGGGCCGATGGCGGCTTTCCCGGGCCCCACACCATTGGGCCCCCCGTGGATGTCTTCAACCCCGTACGGGGCAGGTGAGGCTGCACCACACACCACATCTCTGTCTTTTCTTCCTCCCCCCGCCCCGGGTTTTCCCCCGGCGGGGGTCGGGAGTGGGTCCAGCTTTTTGGGGTCCCCCGCGGGCACCTGCGGGCAGGTGTGGGCTCCGCCGGTTCCTCCTCCGGGGCCGCCGGCGGCCAGCGCTGCTCCGTTGTCTGGGACGGGTCCTGCGGGGACACCAGCGGTGCCAGGGGCAGGGGGGTGGGTTCCTCCGGCCCCTCCTGTCATGCCCCCGCTCCCGGTTTTCCCCTACCCCCATGGGGCGGGTGTTTTTGGTGTGGCGGCCAACTCGGTATGGGACCCCTTCGCTTGTATTAAAGCGGGGGCCATACCGTGCGGGCTGCCGTCCACCCCTCTAGGATGCCACCTTCACCCGTCGGTCAAGGAGGCTATTTGGCGGGGCGAATACGTCGATCTTTTTTCGCTTTTGAACCGCGAGGTTCCCAAGCAGGAGAAAGAGATTGTCCCGGGGGAGAAAACGAAGAAGACCAAGGTAACGAAATGCTTCAGCTCCTGGCTGTATGCCTTTCTTACCTATGGGTCGGTAGTGATCCAACGGCAGCCGGCTATGGCCTCTGCCATGTTTAAGTATATAGACTTAATTGCCAGGGCCCATTTTGAATATAAGGGCACCATCTGGCGCCATTATGATAAGGGTTTCCGCATGAGGATGTCTGTGGAGCCCAACTTGCCGTGGGATATGGTGGTCCCGGACCTGTGGTTCCGGGCCACGCATATGTCCGGGAAGGAAGGGTGTGAGCGCACGGATAGTGGGCACTTTATGGAGGAGGAGCCCGGCGCGGCTTCGCCGGCCAAGGCGACTCCTGGTGTGGCTGGCAAGGGGGCCTCGCCCGCTTGTCATGAGTTTGCTGCAAAAGGGGCGTGTTTTCGTCCCTTTTGTAAATACAAGCATGCCTGCGGGAATTGTGGGGGGTCCCATGCAGCTTCAGTCTGTCCCCGCCCCAAGAAAGGGGCGGAGAAGAAGGGCGGGGGTCCAGGAAAACCTCCCCCACCAGCTGGGGGAAAAGGGGCCCAGCCCAATTAATGTTTCTGTACTTGAGGGTTGGTTGATCGACTACCACCCTCGCCCGAGAGCCGAGTTGCTCTTGAGGGGCTTCTCCGAGGGATTTAGGATCCCTTATGTGGGTATTAGGAGGGCCTTCATGTCCGACAACCTCAGGTCGGTTGTCGGACATGAAGATATTGTACGGGCTAAGATTCGAAAGGAGGTGGCTGAGGGCAGGGTCCTTGGGCCCTTCCCGGAGCCGCCCTTTCCGAATCTTCGTGTGTCCCCCTTAGGTGTGGTCCCCAAAAAGGCGAGTGGTGAATTTAGGTTGATTCACCATTTGTCTTTTCCAAAAGGGGAGTCAGTGAATGACTTCATTCCTGACGAGCTTTGTTCCGTCCGGTACGCATCCTTTGATGCGGCCGTGGCTATGGTTAGGGAGTGTGGGGTGGGAGCCCTTATGGGTAAATGCGACATTAAGTCGGCATTTCGGCTCCTCCCCATTCACCCAGGCGACTTCGAGCTGCTGGGCTTCCATTTCGAAGGTGGGTTTTATGTGGATAGGGCATTGCCGATGGGCTGCTCTATTTCCTGCTCCCTCTTTGAGAGCTTTAGTACCTTCCTCGAGTGGGTGCTCAGGAGGCGGAGTGGCCTGGGGTCTGTCGTTCATTACCTTGATGATTTCTTGGTGGCCGGGCCTGCGCAATCAGAGCAATGCTTTGCTTTGATGCGGGACTTCGAAGCCCTTTGTGCTCAATTGGGGGTGCCTTTAGCCTCCGAGAAGACCGAAGGCCCTGCCACCAGGATTACCTTCCTGGGTATTGAATTGGATTCAGTGGAGCAATCTTCCAGATTGCCCCTGGATAAGTTGATTAAGATCAGGTCCAAACTTGAGGCGGTCCTGGGCTGCAGGAAGGTTACTCTTCGGCAGCTCCAGGAGTTGGCTGGGATTCTTAATTTTGCCTGTCGGGTAGTGGTGCCTGGTAGGGCTTTTTCTCGCCGGTTGTATGATGCGATGAAGGGGCTGAGTTTGCCCCACCATCGTACCCGCTTATGTGCAGGGGTCAGGGCTGACCTCTGCGTGTGGCGGGAGTTTTTGGAACGTTTTAATGGGTTGTCGTTTTGGCGGCAGGAGCTTCTTTTGGAAGCGGAGCTGCAGCTGTGTTCCGACGCCGCAGGGACTTGCGGTTTTGGGGTAGTGTTAGGTGACCAGTGGTGCTGGTCGGCATGGCCTCCGGAATGGAGTGCCTGTTCGTTGGTTAAGGACCTAACCTTTTTGGAGCTTTTCCCCTTAATAGTGGCCTTAGAGCTCTGGGGGGAGCAGTTCAGGGATAAGACTGTGCATTTTTGGTGTGACAATCTAGCGGTTGTCCATGTTGTGAACGCCCTGTCCTCTAAGAGTGACAGGGTGATGCGGCTTGTCCGCCATTTTGTGCACAGGTCCTTGTCTTTGAACGCCTTGTTTTTGGCTAGGCACGTCCCTGGTTTAGATAACGGGGTGGCTGACGCCTTGTCCCGTGGTCAGTTGTCCAGGTTTCGGACCCTGGCCCCGTGGGCCCGAGAGTCGCCGGAGGTGTTTCCAGCCCACCTGTGGAGCCTGGGCGGGCTCTCGAGAGCTGGAGAGACGAGGCCTCCAGGGCGATCGCCTTATCGGTAGCTCCTAGTACCCTGCGAGCTTATCAGCGTGCAGGTAAGGAGTTTGGGGATTTCAGGCTGGGTAAGGGTTACCCCCATTGCTGGCCTGCCCCGGTTGAGCACCTAGCTGAATTCTGTGTCCTGCTGAAGGGGCGTGGCCTTTCAGTGAGGACTATCAGGGCTAGGTTAGCCGGCCTCGCCTTTCTGTCCAAGGCGGGGGGGGTTGGTGATTTTACGGGTGATTTTCGCATCCGGAGGATGCTGGAGGGTTGGGTGAGGGAGCGACAGGGGTTTCCCGCTGACACTCGTCGGGCCCTGACGGTTCAGCAGCTGTCTCTGATTAATCAGATGTTTGGCAGTCTGTGCGCCTCTCCTTACGAGGCTCGGCTGTTCAGGGCAGCGACTTGCGTTATGTTTTTCGGGGCCCTCAGGGTCAGCGAGGCAATGGCCTCCTCGCAGTCTGACTCGTCGCTCCACGCCTTCCAGCTCGCTGATCTGTCCTTTAGACAGGGGGGTGTCTCTCTTTTGGTGAGACACTCCAAGACAGATCAGTTACACAGAGGGGTTAGACTTGAACTTAGTGCAGCCACCGATAAGTCTGTTTGCCCGGTGGCTGCTTTGCAGCAATTTTGTGTTTTGCGTGGGTCAGGGTGTGGGTACCTTTTTATACACCAGGATGGTTCCCCCCTGACCCGGTATCAATTCTGG
Organism: Erythrolamprus reginae; assembly: GCF_031021105.1. Classification (NCBI taxonomy): domain Eukaryota; kingdom Metazoa; phylum Chordata; class Lepidosauria; order Squamata; family Dipsadidae; genus Erythrolamprus; species Erythrolamprus reginae. The sequence continues at coordinate 48,229,676 of NC_091953.1, forward strand.
GCGATAGTGTCTAAGGCTATGTCTCAGGTAGGCATGGATCCCGCCGGCTATGGAACGCATTCGTTCCGTATCGGCGCCGCCACTAGCGCGGCACTTTCTGGTCTCCCGGCCCAACGGATTCAGGAGATCGGCCGCTGGCGGTCAGCGGCATATTTGGGTTATGTCAGGCCCGCTGAGGATCCGGGGCAGGGTTTAGGCTAGGTAACCTCTCTGTGTGTGTCCTCTTCCAGGTTCCCAGTCCAGGCAGAAACCGACGGCGCTGCTGTGTGGCCACAGCATGGTCTTCTGGGCCGGCCGCTCAGCAGCCAGAAGTGCCATCGGGACCCAGCTGTCGTTGGGACGGTGGGTCAATGTTGTTTGGATGGGCCGGAGGGGTATGCGGTGGGAGGGCCTCCTACCGACGCTGCTGGGTACGCAGCATCTCAGGGCGGTACCCGGCGCTGCTGGGCGGGCGGCTACCCAGGGTCGCGCCCAGATGGGACTGGGTGGTCGGCAGCCCATAGCCGCACCCAGATGGCTGGTCTTGCACCTTGGTGGCAATGACCTATGCCTGCTTGGCGGTCTACCATTGATCGTCCAGGCGCGCGAAGACCTGCGGCGGCTTCGCACGGCATGGCCCACCACGCAAGTGGTGTGGTCAGAGATCCTCCCACGGATCGTTTGGAGGGACGCCATTTCCCTTAGGGCCATCCACCGGGTTAGACGTAGGGTGAATAAGGCCGTGGGAAAGACTGTCAAAGAATTAGGGGGGATTGTAGTTGCCCATCCCCTCATCACTGTAGATCGGCCGTGGCTTTACCGGGCCGATGGCGTTCACCTGTCAGAACAGGGGAACGCCATTTTCTTACAGGACCTGCAGAGGTCTCTGCGTGAGCTGGCGCAGATAGAGGGGGGAGTCGGGGGGCCAAGATAGAGATCTGACCCCCGCTCCGTGGCAGGTTTAGGGGCGGAAATCTGGGTGGTTTCAGCAACTGCGCGTTCTCCCTTGGGCATCTTTGGGGATGATTGACAGGTTCTCTCCAAGACCATGGTGGGTGCTACCTGCGCTCTTGGGGGGAACCTGTCTTTGGGTCCCGCTATTGAAGTCCCAGGGTAGGGGTGAGCCGGCGGGACCCCCCTCATGCGAGTGTATGGCAGGGTCTCAGGTGAGGGAGAGGTCCCTCACCTGGACCAGCATCGATTACGCCCATAGTTGCCCAGGAATGTTGACCTTTTACGTCATTTCCGCCCCGGAAGTGTTTGTTTGACCCTGCAGGTCCATTTGGTTCCGGGTCATAGTTAAGTATGTTGATTATGCAAATTTATGCTAATTTATGCTAATTTAATTAATAAATTATGCAAATTTATTATAATAAAAATGACCCAAGTTTAAATCCAGCTCTTGTGTCCGAGTCGTTACTCCGTCTCTTCTGCAATAACGCCGGCTGACTTACCGGCCCCACGGCGATGTTGCTGAAGGGCCGGGCAGACTCGGACCCTTCAGATGGCGGCCGCCATCTTGTTTTCGGCCGAAATCTCGCGAGACGAGATTTCGGCCGGGAATGCCCTGCCCACGTGGCTGGGCATGACGCCAGGTCTGGGCGGGGCCTGCTGGCCCTATTTAAGGGGCAGCAGGCCGGGAAACAGCCTTTTCGCCCGGACCTGGTTGCCTGAGCAGACACCCACCCGCCCTTCCCTATTTTGCAGTGTGCCTAGGGGTCGCCTGCGGGGGCCGAATGGGAATTTTTTGCAGCTTTGCCCATTAGGCCAGGCTGTTTTTTCGCCCATTCCACACTGGGGAGATGGATGTGCGGTTAGGGGGTGTTCGCATTTAATTAGGTTAATTGGCTTACCTCTGGTCATTGGGTAGGCAGGTTAGGGGCGGAAATCTGGGTGTTTTCAGCAACTGCGCGTTCTCCCTTGGGCATCTTTGGGGATGATTGACAGGTTCTCTCCAAGACCATGGTGGGTGCTACCTGCGCTCTTGGGGGGAACCTGTCTTTGGGTCCCGCTATTGAAGTCCCAGGGTAGGGGTGAGCCGGCGGGACCCCCCTCATGCGAGTGTATGGCAGGGTCTCAGGTGAGGGAGAGGTCCCTCACCTGGACCAGCATCGATTACGCCCATAGTTGCCCAGGAATGTTGACCTTTTACGTCATTTCCGCCCCGGAAGTGTTTGTTTGACCCTGCAGGTCCATTTGGTTCCGGGTCATAGTTAAGTATGTTGATTATGCAAATTTATGCAAATTTATGCTAATTTAATTAATAAATTATGCAAATTTATTATAATAAAAATGACCCAAGTTTAAATCCAGCTCTTGTGTCCGAGTCGTTACTCCGTCTCTTCTGCAACATGATGCCATGTTTAGCAGCCATATGATTCTGGATGTTTATTTTACTTTGTTTATTTCTTTTGTCAATCTTATATTAGATAACACATATAAGTATATACATAATTTGAATACATGAAATGAATAAAAGTAAAAGGGAATGTTAGGACAGGGACGGTAGATACGCAGGTGCACTTATGCATGTCTCTTACAGACCTTTTAAGAATGAGGTGAGGTCAACAGTATACAGTCTAAGGTTAAAATTTTGGGGGTTGGCAATGAAACACAGAGTTAGATAGTGTGTTTCAGGCATTGAACACTCTCCTGTTGAAGTCATATTTTTTGCAATCAAGTTTAGAGCAGTTCACTTTAAGTTTATAGCTATTTTATGCTCATGTATTGTTGTGGTTGAAGCTGAAGTAGTTGTGGACAGGTAGGACACTGTAGCAGATCATTTTATGAACTATGCTTAAGTCATACTGAAGGCGGTGTAGTTCTAAGTTGTCTAAGCCCAGAATTTCAAGTCTAGTGGTATAAGGTGTTCTGTTGTGAGCAGAGGAGTATAGTATATTTCTCGTGAAATCTCTGGGAACGTTCAATTGTATTAATGTCCAATATGTACTGCACGTTCCAGACAGAGCAGTTATATTCAAGAATTGGTCTAGCAAATTTTTTGTATGCTCTGGTTACTGGTGTAATATTACTGGAGAAGCTATGCAATATTAGGTTTACAACTCTTAATTTTGGCAATGTTGTTACAGTGGACTTTGACACTTAGATCATTATATATGAGTACTCCAAGGTCATCTTCAAAGTTGTATTTTGTGTTCTGATTCTTTTTGCCAGTGTAATACAGACATTTATTGGTTGAGATTTTGAGTTGCCAGATGTTTGACCATTCTGACAGAAAGTCAAGGTCTTTTTGAAGGATAGCATTATTGTCAGTATGTTAAATAGTTTCACATCTTCGGCAAAGAGTACACAGTTGCTTATAATATGATCGTAAAAGTCATTTATGTAAATTATAAAGAGTTTTGGTCCTAAAACTGTGCCTTTGGGACCCCACTGTTAATAGGCACAGCATTTGATAGGGCACTCCCTATTTTGCCCACTTGTTGTCTGTTTGATAAAATGCAGTTATCCAATTATGTAGGGGCCCAGAGATACCCTAGGATTCTGTGTAACTGCCACAAACCTTAATTTATCTCCCTATTCCTTTCTTTTGAACATATTTCATTGTCTGACTTTAGTAAGGCCAGGAAAACCAGAGACAAAATAATTAGGAAATTTTAAGCTTTAAGCTATGATTGCAAGCCAGAAACCATCAGAGTGGAAGATAGCCTCTTAAAAATAATAAAATGTTGCCTAGTGGCAGATCAACAAACCAAGAATTCAGGAAATAATGAAGTACCAAAAATAAAAGAGCTCTGAGCAATCTAGAAGATATTCTGAGTTGCCAACCAACCAACACACACACACAGACACAGAGTAATATTCCTGGAGATTTTAAATTAGGTATAAAATAGCACTGCTTGTTTAAAATTACATTTTACAAATTCAAGGTGAAGAAATTACAGATGGAATTTTGGGTAATAGCTATGATAGGATCATTGATCCCAAATACAGAGCTAGAAGTCTACAAGCAGAATAAGTAATAAGTGAATTTCCTGAATTTGTAGCAAACTATTGCACTTTCTTTTTATTAATACTAAGAAACAAGAATAACTACTTGGCCAATGTTTTGTATAATAAGAATATCTGTTTTTATGGCTTGACTGGAAATACATTATTGTAAAAAGCAGCAGGCCTTTTCTTAGCCTCAAAAGATGCCTGAAAAAATATAGATAAATTTTAGTAAAAGGTTCACAAAAATGTAAACAATTATATATGTAATAAGGAAATATTTTTTCCAATTGGTTATTGCTATTTTTAAACTTTAACAGGAAGCATATTGATAACAGAACATCTGTTAAACTAAATCTAAAATGACATATGTAGTGTGTTGATAGTGTAGTGATTAGAGTCCTGTCTTTGACATTGGAGACCAGGGTTCAAATCCCAGCCGCTAGCTATCTTATCACTAGGAGTCCTTGGGGAAAGTCCTTCTAATGGGTCATCTGCCTATCTACCAAATATGAGAACTATAAGAACTGTGAGAGTTTTGCTGGCTTGGACATTATACAGAATAACAAGATTTGCATCAAACGTAGGAAAACCAGGACAATCTGGTGATAAATGGCCTATTGGAAGAAACTATATGTGGACAAAGGAAGAAAATATGAAATTATGTAATGCTACTACAATAATAGACATAGTGAGATGTATGAAATGCATGAGAGAACTATCATTGGAAGAAGACCTAAATCCACATTAACTGAGGAGCAGAATATTTCACCATGGTGAAGTGGAAAGTACTCTCACAATTTGAGATAGACCAATTATACATCACTTCCTGGACTCAAAAAGAGCCAGAAGAACAATTAGATGTGCACCCAAGACTTGAAAATGGATCATCACTGCTTCTCCCTCCATTACCTAGCACAATAGCTGATATGAGGTATAAGATTATAGATAAACTATGAGCAACTCTCAAGAATGATTAGGAAGAAGTACCATCAAATAGTATACTCAAGCCAATGAACTGATATCCTGTAGCTGCTGAAATGCTTGGCTTTATGATCCAGGAAAACATCAAGAGATACAGTAGTTGAAGTGACTGACATTGGAAATCCTACCCGTCGCTGCACACACGTGTGCGTCCACAAGCCTTCCCCTAATGGCAGGCAAACCAAAAAATGTTCACCATCACTGGTTTATGGATTAAATCTTCACAAGTCCAAATGGAAGACTCCACAAAAATTGTTGAGAATAGCTTAGATCTTACTATGAGTGAAGTTTTTATTCTGTATATGTTCAGGTTTTTATTATTATCTCATTATGAGTAACCCACATTATTGAAAATAAAATTATGTATACATATATGAGAAATGTGAATGTGAATAGTGCAGGAAAGTAGGCTAAAGAATATATAACAACAGCAGTTCACATTCATTAAAATTATTTAAATTTGAATCAATTAAAGTATTGCCTTGGATTATATCAGGGAGTTATAAATTAATATTTAGTCATTCTTAATGAGATTGAATGTTTTTCTTGGTGACAGTATTTAAAAAGATGATAGGTGACTCTTCTCAAAATTAAAAAAAGAATCAAATTTAAAAAGAAACATGGCTTGTTCTTTCTTTCTTTCTTTTTCCTTCCTTCCTTCCTTTTTTCTTTATCTCTTTCTTTCCTTTTCTTCGCTTTTCTTCCCTTTCCTTTTTTTCTTTCACCATATCTAGAATTAACTGTTCTCCAGGATTTCTTAAAATATATGAGATATCTATATACATTTATGTACTTTTTTGTTTGTGCTCTTTTAAATAAACATTTTTAACTTAAAAGAAGGAAATATAGCTAGTAGTGAAATTACAATTAAGTGATGGACAGCACTGTATTTTAGGATAAACCAACCACTGTAAAGGAACAAATGCAAGTAGTCATTGATTCACATGATTGACAACTGACTCACATTTAAGTCAGTTGTAGTGTCCTGGTCATGTGATCACCTTTAGCAAACTTCTGACAAGGAAAGTCAATGTAGAAGCCAGATTCACTTAACAACTGTGTTACTAATTTAACAAGTGCAGTGCTTCAATTAACAAATGTGATAAGAAAAGTTGTAAAGTGGGACAAAACTCACTTAACAAATTTTTCACTTGGCAACATAAATTTTCGACTCAATTGTGGCTGTAAGTCAAGGACTATCTATAATCAATAAATATATCCCAGAATATTTCTTGGACAGCAGCCATGAAGATCTTGCATTTTCCCCCAGAAGTTATATTGTATTTCTATCTAAAAAGATCAGAATAGTGCAAACATGGTATTACCTGTGAATGTGAAAGTTAGATTTTAAAGGAGGAAGTTATAGAAACAAATATAGCAATATTTTCAAACTTTGGTATTTGAGAAGTCTCCTGAAAATTCAATCGATACCAAATAAAGCAAACAAATTAATCCAGACTTTTGATTCAAGGCAGAAGTGGCAGGGTCAAGTTGTATTATTTTGGACATATTATGCAAAGATTTAGCTCTTTTGAAAAATCTAACGCTAGAAAGAATAAAAAGGGAAAAAGAATGACTAGATGGCAAGATAGATAGACTTGATTAGAGCAGTAATGGATGTACCATTGGATGACCTAAAGGAGCAGATTGGGGAAAAATGTTCTGGAAAAGATCTATTTATGTGTTGCTAAGAGTCAATACTGATTTAATGGCACATAATAAATCAATTATGAGTGACTACTGTTGGGCCATATTCCAATGGAAGTTTTGAAATTCTTGGAATCTGAAAATCAGTTGCATACCAATGACAAGACTCTACCTCCCTTATTAGATAAACATGATAGAATCTAAGGCAGTTTATTATTTATTGCCCCAAAATCTTTCTAAAAGCAGAAGACTTTCCGATAGATAAAACTCAGCGCATTTTTGATAAGCCTTATGACTGAAAAGGCAGCAGAGTTAATACTTAAATTATTATTTTCATCTATTTTAGCTAGTTACAACTCAGAAGAAGTTGTATGCTTTATTCATATGCTTTATTCTGCCAAACATTATTTATGCTCTGCTCCTTGCAAATATAACAATTATATATACTTGTCTTATTTTATTAATTATAGCAAAGTTATAGCTATAAGCAAAAAAAATATTTGTATATGTTCGGGTTTTTATTAGACATAAATATATGTAACCTAATGACTCAATGCACTTGATATAGAATGGCTCAATGTGCCATTCTAAAGTGCCAACTTTACTGCACTTTACAATGAATGCACAATCATTCATAATCATTGTTCTTTGTAAATATGAAAATAAAACTTTGATTTATTTTAGGATTTTTAAATTTAGCAATTCTTCTTCATTACCTTTTCCTCGTGGATCTTGCTTTATGTTTCTCATGCCTGGTTTTAGGTAAGCTAATTGTTGAAATATTTGGTCCATAGCTTAGCTCTGAGTGCAACTACCACTATATTCATTTTGCTAAGAGTTGATTTTTTAATTTATTCATCATAAGCCTTCCTTAAAAGTTTTAAAAACAGCATTTCCATAAAATAACAGTGCTGTGTTTGCTTAGAAACAGCCGGCCGGTTAGAGCCGTGCGATTGGCGTCCCTATCCAAGGTTCTGATAGGGCGTTTTCCATAGTTACTTTGTAAGCGGGAAAGCTACTGTGTATTTGATTGGTTCCTGCCTCAGCCAGGGCTTGCTATATAACACTGTGTGCATTGTATGTTTCTCTAAGCCTGTACCTGCCTGCCTGCCATGCATTCCGTATTAAAGCCATCTGTTAAATAAGGCCTCCTCTGTTTTACTGGCGACGAGGATTCTCGCCATTTCTTCAAGAATTCTATGCTTGGACTCTGTACGTAAGTGAAAATGTCAGTGCAGCTTACTTTCGCCCCTTTCAATCCCCAAGGGGAGACATGGGAGTCCTATGTTGCCCGTTTCGATTGCTTCTTAATCTCCAACGGGTACACGGAAATTTCCGCAGACAGGAAAAGATCTTATTTCCTGGGGTTTTGTGGCCCCGAGATGTTCGAAACTGCCCGAGCATTGTTTGCCCCTACTTCAATCCACGATGTATCTTGGGAAGACTTTTTAAAAACCTTGCAGGATCATTATGCCCCGGCTCCATCTCGGTGTGCGAGGCGCTATAAATTTTACCAGCGGAACCAAGCAGAGGGGGAGTCTATAAATGACTATGTAGCCGCCCTGCGCCGTGCGGCACTGTATTGCGAGTTTGCTGACCTGAATGACTACCTCCTAGACAGGCTTGTAATTGGGGTGAGAGACGGTCGGCTTAAGCGGCGTCTCCTGGCCATTAGGGATTTGACATTTTAAGCGGCGTTAGCGGAGGCTCGTGCGTTTGAGCTGTCAACGCAGTCGCTGGCAGCCATGGACAGCACCGTTAATATCACCCGAAAGACTACAGTTTCCACTGATAGGGCCACCGTTCTTCCTGAGGAGGATGGCAGTCATGAAGCAGAGGAGGAGGAGGTGTGCAAATTGGCAGTGAATAGGAACCGAGACGCTCCTGTTACCCGTCCCAGGCCACCCCAGTCACCTTGTCAGGGCTGTGGGGGCAATCATCTGAGGTCCTCCTGCCCTTCCCGTGATGCCGTGTGTTGGCATTGTGGTGCCAAAGGGCACCTTTCCAGAGTTTGCCGTTCCCGCAGAGTTTCCACAGCCACGGCCCGTGAGCAACGGGAGTCCCAGAGCTTCATTCCCCGATGGCAGAAGAAATTCCCTTCAAACCGGCATGAGGATTGCAATGCTATCTATAGTCGGCCACGTTTGGCTACCACTTTTGTGAAAGAGATGTCTAGTTCAGCGGAAAAGATCTCGTTGGAGGTCCAGTTGGGCACTTCGAGGTGCCCTATGCAAGTGGACATGGGATCTGCCCATTCCTTAATTTCGTGGGCGACATTGAAGCGCTGTTTTCCAGCTATCAGCAGAGGTCGCCTGTCTCCGTGCGCTGTGCAACTGAAAGACTATCAAGGAACACCAATTCCTATTTTGCGGGAGGGTCGTTTCCCAGTCCGTTTCAAAACTTTTGCGGGCAATTTGCCTCTTATTGTAATTAATGGGCCTTTCTCTAATCTTTTAGGATTGGACTGGTTCAAGGCTTTGGGACTCTCAGTGACTGGGGTAAATACTGTCAGTGATATGGGAAGGTTTGAGGTCCTGGCGCGGGAGTTTCCAACAGTATTTGATGGTCAGTTGGGCTGTTATACGGGAACCCCGATTTCATTCGGTTTGAATCCGCAAGAACCAGCGGTTCGTTTAAAAGCCCGCCGGGTGCCCATTCCCCTCCGGCCGAAAGTGGATGAGGAACTGGACAGACTGATTGCCCAGGGGGTGCTAGAACCGGTGGATCAGGCAAAATGGGAAACCCCGGTGGTCATTGCTTTTAAGGGGGATGGGGGAATTAGGCTGTGTGGGGACTATAAATGTTCCATTAACAAAGCGTTGGCACACCACTCATATCCGTTGCCAGTGGTGCAACAGCTGCTGCACACCTTGGGAAAAGGTAGGGTGTTCGCGAAGCTTGACCTATCTCAGGCTTATCAGCAGCTTCCCATTGACCCCCTAGTTGCAGAAGCGCAGTCAATCATCACCCATCGGGGGGTATTCAAGTGTCACTGCTTACAATTTGGGGTCTCCATTGCCCCAGGATTATTCCAGGGCCTGATGGAAAGGTTGCTATATGGGCTCGAAGGAACTGTGCCATATTTTGATGACGTCCTAGTGTCGGGGAGTTCCACGGACGAGTTGATGGCACGAGTAAGAAAGGTTTTGTCCAAGTTCAGGGACGCGGGGCTTAAACTAAAAGAAAAGAAGTGTGTTTTTGGTGTCCCGAGGGTGGAATTCCTGGGCTTTATTGTAGATGGGGAGGGAATTCACCCCACCCCTGAAAAGACTCGGGCGATTAGGGATGCCCCCAGGCCACGTTCCAAAGCTGAGCTGCAAGCCTTTTTGGGACTCCTAAATTTTTACGCGGTTTTTATTCCGCATAAGGCATCGGTGGCCGAGCCTTTACACCGGCTTTTGGACAAGCACTCAAACTGGCACTGGGGAAGAAGGGAGGAATTGGCATTCAACGGGGTCAAGGAAATACTCTTGTCCAACAATGTGCTGGCCCAATACTCACCTGGTTTACCTTTAATTTTAACTTGTGATGCTTCACAACACGGGGTGGGCACTGTCCTCAGTCACAGACTGCCAAGTGGAGCCGAAGCCCCTCTGGCATTTTTCTCTCGCACATTGGCTTCGGCGGAGAGAAATTATGGACATATCGACAAAGAGGCGCTGGCACTAATTGCGGGGGGTCAAGCGGTTCCACGATTACTTATATGGGAGGCATTTCGAATTAGTTACAGACCACCAACCATTGCTGGGGCTTTTATCAGGCAGCCGTCAAAGTCCGGTAGTCCTTTCACCCAGGATGTCACGTTGGATCGTCTTCCTAGCGAACTACAATTATACGTTATCCTATAAGCCAGGACGCCACATAGCACACGCTGATGCCCTGAGCAGATGCCCGCTGCCAGATGTTCTCGTCGACCCTGCTCCGGCGTGCTCCGTGTTTGCTCTATCTGAGAACACTATTCCTATTTCGGCAACCGAAGTAGCGGGAGTAACTGGTCGGGATGCCATTCTGTCCCAAGTAAGGCAATGGGTGTTAAGAGGATGGCCAGTTACAGCCCCCGCATATGTTTTTGTCCCATTTTTCAGGGGTCAATCAGAGTTCTCTGTAGAGAAGGGGGTGGTGCTGCGAGGAAGTAGGGTGGTTATTCCAGAAGCCTTGCACAGCCCGGTGCTGGCATTATTACATAGGGGTCACCCTGGCATAGTGCGCATGAAGAGCTTAGCTAGGGACTATGTTTGGTGGCCGGGGTTGGACAAGGCGGTAGAGCTAAGAGTAGCTGGATGTGCAGCGTGCCAGGAAAGTCGCCCTTTCCCTCCTCGAGCTGAGCCGCTGGTATGGGAGCCGCCAGCTGGACCTTGGGCTCGTATTCACATTGACTTAGCCGGTCCCTTTATGGGACAGACCTTCCTGATAGTCGTGGATGCCCACTCGAAATGGGTAGAGGTGGTCCTGCTCAGATCTACCTGCGCTCAGGCTATCATAGACGCCCTACTGACTTTATTTGCCACGCATGGGTTCCCCGACCTTCTCGTTTCGGACAACGGTCCCCAGTTCACAGCGGTGCAGTTTGAGTCATTCTTAGCATCTGCTGGCATCAGACATGCATTAAGCTCGCCTTGGCATCCGGCCAGTAATGGCCAGGCGGAACGGGCAGTTAGGTCTGTAAAAGACGCCCTTAAGAGGATGCCACAAGGTTCTTGGCAGGAAAGGCTAGCAGATTTGTTGCTAGCGCAACATTCCACCCCCTGTGTGGCCACGGGTAAGACCCCAGCCGAACTTTTGATGGGTCGCAAGCTCCGCATCGTTCTTGATAGACTGCACCCATGGTACTCTCAAACAGTGCAGTGGCCAGTAACCCCGACCCGGCAGGTAAAAATTGGAAACACTGTTTTTGTCAGGTCTTACTCAGGAGGACGGAATTGGGAAAGGGGAACAGTAAGCAGAGAGCTGGGGCCTCGATCTTTTGAAATCGAACTGGCAGACGGAAGGGTTTGGAAGAGGCATTTAGACCAGATGCGGATCGACAGGGCGAGCGATCTCCAAAGGGAAGGAGATGGTGAGCAGGCGGGATCAGCTCACAGTCAGTTTCAGCTGCCCGTAAGACTGTCAAGGGAAAACGCCTCCTCAGAGTCACTAAGGGGAGAGGAAGTTCGGGATTCAGAAGAGGGAGTGCAAGAATCAAATTCGGAGAGGATTTCCGAGCAGGCGGTCATGCCTCGGCGCTCCGAGAGAGTGCGCTACAAACCGGCATATTTAAAGGACTATGTATGTGTCAATCAAGGGGTTAGGAGTGCTGTGTTTGCTTAGAAACAGCCGGCCGGTTAGAGCCGTGCGATTGGCGTCCCTATCCAAGGTTCTGATAGGGCGTTTTCCATAGTTACTTTGTAAGCGGGAAAGCTACTGTGTATTTGATTGGTTCCTGCCTCAGCCAGGGCTTGCTATATAACACTGTGTGCATTGTATGTTTCTCTAAGCCTGTACCTGCCTGCCTGGCATGCATTCCGTATTAAAGCCATCTGTTAAATAAGGCCTCCTCTGTTTTAAACAGCCCATTTTTATTTTATCTAAACAAATATATAAATTGGTATTATAACTGATAGAAATGTCAATGTTTACTATATAATATAACATTAACCTTTCTGTAGAAGGAATATCAAATTTTATTGTACTGATGTCAAGAATATTGCTTGATTGTACTGTATCTGTGTAGTGACATGGATGTGTGAAATTATCTCAGTGTTGAGGCATTTTTACATCTCACCAATAGTGAAAGGGATGCTACAAGATAATTTTTGCTTTTCTACTGATAACAGATTTTCAACCAGTTATCTTTCTCCTCTAATGTTCCTCAGGTAACATTCCTACACTCTAGAACTGATTAAACAGAACATATACCCACTGAAAGGTGGGAGGTGACTTATTAAAAGCCAATATTGACAGTTAGATTTACTTGTAGCATCTTTATTTCTTAGGAGAAGGCAAAACAACGATAACTGTATTAAAATAAATCAGTAGAATATATTTATTTATTTGTTTGTTTGTTTGTTTGTTTGTTTGTTTGTTTGTTTATTTATTTATTTATTTATTTATTTATTTATTTATTTATTTATTTATTTATTATTTATTTATTTATTTATTTATTTATTTATTTATTTATTTATTTATTTATTTATTTATTTATTTATTTATTTATTTATTTATTTATTTATTTATTTATTTATTTATTTATTTATTTGATTTGTATGCCGCTTACAACATGTTAGCAATAGCACTTTTAAACAGAGCGAGCATTTACACTATATTTAAACAGTATAGGTCAGAGGTCAGGAACCTGTGGTTCCAGTGCCACATGCAGCTCTTTGAGTCCTCTGAAGCAGCAGAAAGCAAAGGCTTCCTTACGCACAAATGTAGCATGAAGGCAGGTACAGGGCCACTTCGCTCCTACACTCTTCTCCCCTTATCCTCTTGTGACCCTCTGTTTAGCCATGTTTATTTTTACATGAAAGGACCGCCCTTTTCTTGCAGTGCCGCTGCGGTGTCCTTTTTCATAACAATAACAATGTTTATTTTTACGTGAAGATCTCTCTTTGAAGGAGCTGGGGAATCCCTCCCACGAAGAGATTCCTGGGGCGGAGCTTTGACGTCACCGGCAGGTTGCTAAGGACACCAAGGTGATCACTTCCTGGATTCTATGGAATCCAGGAAGTGATCACCTTGGCGTCCTTAGAAACCTGCCGGTGATGTCAAAGCTCCAAATGCCGAATGCAACCCCAAACTTTGCCCAAAGTTTAAAAAAAATTTGGGTTCATGTTCGGCATACCGAACACCACAAAATTTGGTATGGACCCGAATTGTGTGAGTTCGGTTCGCCCATCACTATTTATCACTCTTTTAGAGTAGTAGTACAGTATTTCAGAATAGTTAAAAACCTGTGATCAGAAGGAACCCAGCTGTCAGCTGTCAGCAGCTGAGTGCAACTATGCAAAATATTTCTGCAAAACTGTAGCCAATATTGACAGGTGAGTAAACCATAGTAAACAAACCACCTATGAAAATGCATCTCCTCCCCATTCATATCTCCATCCTCTGTTAAGGGAAAGAATTGGTAGATATTTCTTCTGCCATCTATTGAAATCTAAATCTACTTTCCTCTAAATAAAAGAAGGAAAATCCACCAGTTGTTCCTTAGCTTTCTCGTGATACACAATATGACTAAGCAATGAATGCAGTAAAATTGGTGCCAGCAGAGTTTTTTATTGATTCAAAATTGTGAAAAAGGCACATTAACATGGCTGTGAGAAAGGGTCCTTTGTTTGAGGCCGATAGAAACATCATATTTTCACTTTATTAAGCATAAAACTTCTTCAATTAAGTGGGACATAGTCCTGAATTGTAATATATAACATTATGTGATTATATTACTATTTGCTTGGATATGGGATCACATCTTGCTTTTCTCATAATATTCCTTTAAATTATTTCTGTATGCTGTGTGCAAGGGAGATGACTAGATATTGTGGTTTTCTTCCCTTTTAGGAGGATGACTAAAGGGAGGAAACCCTCCAATGATTATTTTTACATTTATATTTTAAAAGGAGTGAAACAGCATGAGCCAGGATATGCTGACTTTAGTCATTGCAGCAAATCTAAAAATGAAGGAAATTAAAACTATTTTGGGAAAAGAGAAAACAAGCCCACACACAGGGAAAAAAGGACCAGCAAACTGAAAAAATCATAACAGAGTGAGGTGATGTGTCATTGTTTGTATCTGAGTCATCCAGTATTGTTGTTCATTTGATCAAAAAATTAAATGTATAGCCAAGGCAATTTTTCCACCTTAGAATATCGCTGGTGGTCTTCATCCCCCGGCGCTTTTGCATGAGGCACGGGGGACACAGCTGCCGGTGTAGCCGCCATTTTGGATGAAGGCCGAGATCTCGCGAGGCTTCGTGAGATCTCGGCCGAAATCTCGGGTGGCTTGGCCACCCGATGATGAGTCCGGGGAGGAGCCAGCCAGCCCTATAAAAAGGGCTGGCAGGCTCGAAATCTTCCTTTTCACCCCGGACTTGTCAAAAGAAAACACCCACTCGCCCTCCCTATCTTGCAGTGTGCCACTGAGGGTCGTCCTAGGGGGCCGAATAGGAATTTTTGGTGGTCTTAGCATTTGCCACGATCGTTTTTTCACCTATTCCACACTGTGGAGACGGATAAGTGGTTAGGGGGTGCTTTGCCCCTGCTTAGGTTAATTGGCTTACCTTTGGTCATTTGGGTAGGCAGGTTAGGGACGGAAAATTGGGTGGTGGTTTAGCAACTGCGTGTTCTCTGTTGGGCATCTTTGGGGATGATTGACAGGTTCTCTCCAAAGGCTTGTTGTGCGAACGACCTGAGCAATTGGGGGGAACCTGTCTTTGGGTCCCGCCCATTTAATTCCCCTTGTAGGGGTTAGCTGGCAGGACCTCCCACATGCAAGTGCATGGCAATGTCTCAGGTGAGGGAGTGGTCCCTCACCTGGATAAGCATGGAGCTACGCCCATAAGTTGCCCCGGACATTTTTCTGACGTCATTTTCCACCCCGGAAGCAATTGTTTGACCCTGCGGGTCCATGTTAGGGTTATAGTTAATTATGCTAATTATGCTAATTTATCTAAATAAATTATGCAAATGTAATTAATAAAAATGACCCAGTTTTAAATCCAGCTCTTGTGTCATTACTCCACCTCTCTTGCAATGCTAAAATATTTTAATCCTCATTTGGCTATATCAGTATCATGCTCAATTAAAGTACTACTCTGTCCCACTGGTGGTCCTGGTTACATTAGGTGGCTGCCAACAGAATGGTGGGGTTTTAATGAGGTTAAAATTTAGGAAGCTCTAAAATCTATGATAGGTAAGTCATAATAATTTTCTAATATATACAAACTAGCACTTTCTCTTATGCACAAATTCATGCTTATTTTGAAAGAGCAATTTGAATGTTAGCCAATTGGGATGTTCTGTAGACCTGAACAAAACAATGTTTGGTTCATGAAAAAAGAAATATATGCAGAATGATTTTTTTCTGAATTTTTTTTTCTTTATGAATGATGGTAGTGATCATGTAGAAAAAAAATATGTACTTATATTAACAAGAACAAAAATAGAATTTATATTAATTGTTCAATTCTGCTAGAACTTGCATTCTTAGAAGAAGGTGGATTCAAGAGTGAAAAATGGATGGAGCCCAAAATAGCAAACAACTATGGATTGGATAAAAAATACAGTGATCCCTCGAGTTTCGCGATCTCGATCTTCGCGAAAACGCTATATCGCGATTTTTCAGCAATTGTTACCATCTCGATCTTCGCTAACACTATATCGCGATTTTCCCCACCCGATCAGGTCACTCTCTTCCTTCCTTTCTCATCTTTCTTTCTCTTTCTCTATGTTGCTTCTTCCTATCTCACACTCTCTTCCTCCCTCTCTCATCTCTTTCTTTCCTTCTCTCTCTTTCTCTCCCCCTCTTGCTCTCGAGCGGCCGCCTAGCAGCTGATCTGCTCGGCAGCGCAGCAGCAGCGAGGAGCCGAAGATCTTCGGCTCCTCGCTGGTGCTGCGCTGCCGAGCAGATCAGCTGCTAGGCGGCCGAAGGAACGTTCCCTGGGTCTTCCCCGCCGCCTCGGATCCTCGCTGATGCCCGCCCGCCGTTTGCCGCTCGCCCCGTTCGGCGGCCGCACGTCCCGTTCGCCCGCCGCTCGCCTCATTCGCCCGCCGCTCCCCTCGTTCGCCCCCCACTCCCCTCGTTCGCCCACCGCTCCCCTCGTTCGCCCCCCACTCCCCTCGTTCGCCCACCGCTCGCCTCGTTCGCCCGCCGCTATCGAACTTGCTATCGAGCCTGCTAATGAAATCCAACCCGCAGCAGCCCTTTCCCTCTCCAGGCTGCGGGAGGGGTCCGGAGAACAATGCCTGGCGCCGCGCTCCCGGCTGGGCTTTTTTCCCCCATTTCCCCTCGGGTGGAATTTCAGACCCTCCGCCAGTTGGATTTCATTAGCAGGCTCGATAGCAAGTTCTTCCTCCCTTTAGAAAGCCCCGCAGCCTCCTCCGACCGGCGAGGCCGCCAGCGAGGACCCGCAAAGCCGCCGCCGCCGCAGCGAGGCCAAGCCGCCCGCTCCCACGGCACGGGCTCCCAACACAGCGCCGCTCAGCCCGCCCTCCGCGATGCCTCCGCGGATCTGCAAGCCCAGCCGAGCGACGCCTCTGGTCTGGGCGAAGGCAGTGGGCAGGCCCCGCCGCAGCAGTCCCCGCGGGCACCGCGCGCCAAGGGCCGGCCAGGCCGCCGGCCAACAAAGGGGCTCCCTCGCCTCCCTTGGGCAGGTTTACAAAGGCAGCGCGGCAACTTGGAGCACGGCACGCCCCGCAGCCCTCGCCTCGCCCGCCCCCGCCTGAACCCACCACAGCCACCTCCGTTCGGGCGAAGGAATCCCTGGGCAACGGGGAAACCCCACTGAAACCGGGCGGTTTGGACTTTCCATTCCTCCAAGTCACTTCGCCGCTCGTGTCCTGGGTAAACCGGGCGGCAGGATACAGGCTTTGAGTTTGAGGAGATTCCTTCATCCGGAGGCGGAAGTGGCCTCACTCCGGCTCCAAGCGCGGGGCATTGGGAGGGCCTCGCCGTCCCCTGGCTGGAGAAGAGCTCCCCTCCCCACGATCTGGGACGGCTTGGCCGTCATCAAGTTAGTGCGCGGCGGTCCTGATGGCGGGCAGGTGAACGGGCGAGCAGCAAACGGCGACCGGGGGGAGGGAGTTAGGAAAGTCCTACTTCTCCCCCCGCAGCCAAAAACTCGCAAGGTAAGCTTCGGGGCGGGGCGGGCGGGGCCCTTTTGTGCCAGTCGGGGAGGCGGCGGCGGCTGCAGCAGAGGCGGGCGGGGGAGGCCGGCCCGCCGGAGGGGCGATGCGGGCGGCGGAGACAGGCGAAGTCCCGCCCGCCCCCCGCCCGCTTGGCCCCGGGGGGCTAAAGGGAGCTGGGCGGGGGAGGGCGGGGGCTACTCGGTTCTTCCTCAGCCGAGGGTAGCCGGAGCGCCGGCCAGGCGGGGGCGGACGAGGCGAGGGCTGCGGGGCGTGCTGGGCTCCAAGTTGCCGCGCTGCCTTTGTAAACCTGCCCGAGGGAGGCGAGGGAGCCCCTTTGTTGGCCGGCGGCCTGGCCGGCCCTTGGCGCGCGGTGCCCGCGGGGACTGCTGCGGCGGGGCCTGCCCACTGCCTTCGCCCAGACCAGAGGCGTCGCTCGGCTGGGCTTGCAGATCCGCGGAGGCATCGCCGAGGGCGGGCTGTGCGGCGCTGTGTTGGGAGCCCGTGCCGTGGGAGCGGGCGGCTTGGCCTCGCTGCGGCGGCGGCGGCTTTGCGGGTCCTCGCTGGCGGCCTCGCCGGGCGGAGGAGGCTGCGGGGCTTTCTAAAGGGAGGAAGAACTTGCTATCGAGCCTGCTAATGAAATCCAACCGGCGGAGGGTCTGAAATTCCACCCGAGGGGAAATGGGGGAAAAAAGCCCAGCTGGGAGCGCGGCGCCAGGCATTGTTCTCCGGACCCCTCCCGCAGCCTGGAGAGGGAAAGGGCCGCTGCGGGTTGGATTTCATTAGCAGGCTCGATAGCAAGTTCGATAGCGGCGGGCGAACGGGGCGAGCGGTGGGCGAACGGGACGAGCGGCAAACGGCGGGCGGGCATCAGCGAGGATCCGAGGCGGCGGGGAAGACCCAGGGAACGTTCCTTCAGCCGCCCAACAGCTGATCTGCTCGGTAGCGCGGCAGCAGCGAGGAGCCGAAGATGAGGTTTCCCCGTTGCCCAGGCAAAGGGGAAACCCCATCTTCGGCTCCTCGCTGCTGCCGCGCTACCGAGCAGATCAGCTGTTGGGCGGCTGAAGGAACCTTCCCTTGGTCTTCCCCACCGCCCACACGCAAACTTCACCATCTGCGCATGTGCGGCCATGAAAAAATGGCCGCACATGCGCAGATGGTGTTTTTACTTCCGCACCGCTATATCGCGAAAAATCGAGTTTCGCGAGGGGTCTTGGAACGGAACCCTCGCAAAACTCGAGGGATCACTGTACTTCTGTCCATCAATATTATTATTTTAATTTTCATTATTGGTCATTATCGATAGATTATATAAACTGCAAGAATCTTATAATATTTTAAACATGAATTAGATTGGCTACATTGTTGTCAGACATTTTAAATGTGCACAGTTGCAAAACAGTAACAATACTATTATTTCCCAGGCTACCATGCCAATTTTCAAAATTTCCATTTAATTCTAATGAGAGCCACTTCCAGCTTCATTTTGGAGATTCAGTTATGATTTCTTTGTGAATTCCAAGAGCCCCAATAGCCCTTATTTTTTCTTGGCATCTATTTTTGTCTTATTTATCAAAGCATCTAAGAATCCCCTTTCCTTTGTGTTTATTATTTCCGATTACAACCTGTACAGGTATATTTTTAGCACTCCAGTTAATTTCCTTGTTTCTCTTGTCAATGCCCACACAGTTTAAACTATGTTCCTTCATTTTTCACTTAAATATATTTTGCTATTCTTTTCATTTATTTTATGTCAAGAACATAACTGTATAAAAATTCTGTGTGTGATTGTGAATGGGGAAATCATTTTTATGAGATCATTTTTAAATAACTATTACTACTACTATTCATCATCATCATCGTCATCCTTCATAAAACATGCATGTTTTAGTTTAATGATCATGTTTTTAAGTAGGGGGGCAGATAAACCATGTTCCTAACTTAGTTGCCATTATTTCAGATAAGAAACCTCCCTAAATACATCAGCTTCATAGAAGCTTTGGAATTCAGAACTGAATATTGGTACGTCCTGCATCAAAAATATTTCTGTTTCCATTGATTTGGACAGGCAAATTATCTACATTTGCATTTCTTCTGCCAAAGTAATAATGTTTCTCTCTGTAAATCAGCAGACCACAGTGATACAATAACAAAGGCATTCCAGGCATAGATTTTATAAACAGTAGATGATATGAAATAGTAATAAAACTGCTGCTGGGCAGAGACAGATGGTGAAAACATCTACTTGGGCTTTAGTACCTAGTGACAAGTGCTTTGTCCCAATGTGACCTATGCAGATGCTGCATGTCATTCTTGGTAAGTCATGCTGAGTTGTCATGCTCCAAACATCTGTTCTTCATATCCCAGTAAAGACCTTAAAATTGTGTTTCTAACTTTCATAGACTCATGAAATTATAAGACTGATTTATATATTATGACAAATTTCATAGGTGATAATGTGTCTCTTTTTCTATAATCTTATGTGAACAGTGAAAGAAAAGTCTAACTAAATGTGGCCAGCATTATACATCAGTGTCATCAGCACTATAGATGAATAATCCTGCCAAGCAGCAGCAGCATCCTCAATCCTTTCCCAGAAATACTCTGTCTATTATTAATGTAGCTTATCATAAAAATGAAAAGTTTGCCATGGAAGTAACAGAAACATATTTACTTCATTATTATAAGACATAGATTAAGCAGTTTACCAAACCTTAGAAATCTCTCTCTCTCCCTCCCTCTCTCCCTCTCTCTCTCCCTCTCATATAATCCCTTCATCCCTTACTCATTTAACATATTAGCTTGTATATATTTGATTTTTGGGATATATTTTATGTGTGTGTGTATGTGTGTTTTATATTATATGAATTGATACAGGAGAATAATAGTGTAGAATAGAAATGACCCAGATTAGCAATTGCTAAAGTCTGCTTTAGCAGTTGAAGTCTGCTTCAAATACATGTTTCAATAAGTCTATTCATTTATAGTACACATATTATAAAGAAATGAGCATCTGAAAGCCTGAGTGATCGTATCATTTATGATGAACGACTGAGAAAACGAAGAATGCAAGATTGATAAGAGGTCCCAAGTGTGTAGCAGGATGTAGATAGAATGCCTACAGAATGTAAGAGAATTAAATGTAGAAAGTAGAATTCCTATAGAAAAGAAATATGAATTGTGTATGAAAAGGCATTTGGATTAAGATTAGATTTATATCCCAAAAGAATGAATAGAAAGTAAAATAATAAAGTGAATGTGAAAGCTGATTAAAACAGAATGAAATAAATTATATTACAGAGTGCCACAGAAGATTGTGGAATTATGCTGATGGAATTTTTTTTAATTTTTTTTAAAAAGATGCTTAGTGAAATCATGATATGAAAGAAGTGGTGAGGGAGAAATAATGAAATTAAGATTATTGAAAAATAAGGATAAGAAAATAGATCAATATTAAAATTAGCACAGAAGATGCCCAGTGATTTAGAAATAAAGAATTGTTGTGTAAATGGGTGAAAACGCTGTACAACACCTTTCTAGTAGAATCAATGAAATGAAGAATAAAAAAGATTAAGTTTGGCATGAAATTAAACTTGAGAAATTACCTGATTTGTAGAGAAATGATAACAATAATCCAAGAATCAAACCAAAATGAATGCAGCTGCATAAATGTAATTTAACACAAATGTGGAAAAAGGAATGCATATGTGCTCTGAGAATGTTGAAAAAATAACTAGATTGGAGGGGTCAATGATATATTTGAAAAATGTTATGTATATATAAAAACTCCATCTTTACCTGTAAATTGGAAGAATATCATTACTATTCTGTTACACAAAGGGAAAGGTAACAAGATTGAAAGAAAAGATTACAGGGAGATTAGTTTGTTAACTCTGCCTGGAGGCTGTTTTAAAGAATGTGATAGCTGAAAGAACTGACAGTGAGTAAAATAGTGAAAATGGTTAGGGAAGCACAGATCAATATTTCCTCTTTTCTAGTCATTTGAAAAATGTATTAATGTGATAAAATGTGTATGGTAAAATTAAAACAATATGTAAATGTAAGTTTTCTTCACAATTGAGAAAGTGATATAGGATAGAAATAAAGCATAAATGATAGAACATAAATATTTCAGTTCATAGTTCAGCAATGAGCAAGGGATGAAAGTCATGAAACATAATGTGCTCAAATTAAAATAGAAGAAATGCTTGTGAGGGTATTAAAGGGTGTTGATTGGACCATGAATGTATGAATTGTTACAGTCATATGAAAATGTTCTCTTAAAATCAAATGATTTAAAGTGAACATTAAATAGATTGCAAGGAGCATGGTTTTGGCTTTCTTTTCCTTTTCCTTTTTTTTTTTTTTTTGGTGAAGTGAGAGAAGGGAAGTTTGGTATTTTCTGAATTAATCCAGGAATTTTTTTTCAGCAAGGATTTTGCTCCTTCCTAAAATTATCTATCTGTGTTTACCGTATTTTTCAGAGTATAAGACCCACCGGAATATAAGACGCACCTGACTTTTTGGGAAGGAAAATAGGGGAAAAAATCTGCTTACCTGGTATTCATCTGGTGAGTGTCTGGTCAGCTTCAGCACATTACTTTATCCTTGGTTAAGGTTTTTTTAAAAAAAATCTGAGTGAGTGACAATGAAAGAACTTGCAACTGGGTAAGAGCTGGGAACATCATTAGCACCTGGTTGAGGCTGGAAAGAAATATTTGGAACAAGTTAGACCAATGAGGGGGGGACCTGCAAAGACCTAGGGCTTTGAAAACATTCTTCACAGAGAGTAACAATGAAAGAGCTTGGGTACATTGATAGCACCTGGTTAGCGCTAGAAAGAAATTTCTAGAGCAAGAAAAGTAATGAAAAAAAACCCCTTACAAAGACAGGATTTGAAATACATCCTTGGCAGAGAGTAACAATGAAAGAGCTTGCAAGCCGGCAAAAGCTAGGAACATTGTTAGCACCTGGTTATGCCTGAAAAGAAACATTTGGAGCAATGGAGAATGAAAAAAAAATCAAAGACAGGGTTTGCAATACATTCTTGGCAAAGAGTAACAATGAAAGAGCTTGCAATTCATTAAGAGCTGGGAACATTGTTAGCACCTGGTTAAGGCTGGAAAGAAACTTACTTAGAGCAAGTTAGAGTAATGAAAGAAATCCTGCAAAGACTTAGAGGTTGGAAAACATTCTTCACAGAGAGAAACAATGAAAGAGCCTGCAAGGTAAGGGCTGGGAAGATCATTAGCAGCTAGTTAGGGGTGGGGGGGAAAGGCTATATTCAGAGTATAAGACACACCCAAATTATCAGCCTCTTTTAGGGAGGAAAAAGGTGCAATGTATACACTGAAAAATACGGTAATTGATAAAGCGGAATGAATTATTCCAAGTTGTAAGATGTTAGAGCTTATTTTTTGCGTAAACATACTGTTTGGATCTTGAAATGCTTCATTTGCAAACAAATATACTGTAAACTTGATTTAATCAAACACATTTATAATATATATGGACCTTAGATAAATTTCATTGATATAATTATCTTACGTTATCATATTAATTTATTTTTCTGTAATACTTAATTGCATAACTGGACAAGAGTGAAAGTTCAAAGCCTCATACATAAACCTTGAGAATGGCTCCCATTTGTTAAGAGACCAAGCACCTCAAGTATATTAAATGGCCTGCACATTTTTATCCCACAGCTTCCCTAATGAAAGATAAAAATTACATGCCAAAGGACTTTTTATTATATCTTCACAGTCAGGATTTATGGACTCATCAGGAAATAACTATCTCACTGTTACCAAGCAACAACCTATGCCACTGTCAAAGGTGTTTTTCTGCAAATGTCTTACATGGTATATATGTGAAATATATATATTGTATACCCATAGTAATCTTGCACTGGGCTTTTTGTTCCAAAAACAGTTTCTAATAAGTATGCATTAATATGATTGTTTGGACCCTTTTCAATTGTTTTGGCAAATTATATTATTTTATATAAAAATTATATAAAATGGTGGTGGTGGGGAAAGCCATAGTTGTATTTGATAGAATATTTACTGAAGATGAGGAAATGGATAGAAAAATTTAAAGGCATAAATGCTTGCAAAAGATAATAGGTATTATGAGACTTGTTGTTTATCAAAAGAAGTAAATACAGTGATCCCTCGATTTGCGCGTTCTCGATTAGCGCGAAACGCTGCAACGCGGTTTTTCAAAAAATATTAATTAAAAAATAAGTCCGCGTTTTTTTTGCTATACCACGGTTTTTCCCACCCGATGACGTCATACGTCATCACCAAGAGTCACTTCTCTGTCTCTTTCTCTTTCTTTCCTGTCACTATGCTTCAATCATTTTCTCATTTCTCTTTTTTCTCCCCTTTTTTCTATCATTTCTCTCTCTCTTTCTTCCTCTCTCACACTCTCTTCCTCCCTTCTCTCTCCCCCCCTCCACTTGCCCACGAGAAGAAAAAAAGCAACCTCTGCCGGGCAGCTCCCCTTGTGCCCCCGCTTTGTGCCTGCCTCTTTTGGGGATTTTTTTTTCTTTTCTTTTTTGCGCTGGCGGCGGGAGCTGTTGGGGAGGGCTCTGCCGGGAAGGCCTCTCAGCTGCAGAGCCGAATGGGGGCGGAGGCAACAGCGGAGCCCGGCGCTGGGGCCATGCGAGGCTGTTCATCCAGGGGGGCGTGGACTGGCAAGTCGCCCTCCTTTCTCTCTCTTTCTCAAGATCGCTTGCCGCTTGCCTATTGCAGCGAAGGAGGCGAAGCAAGGCTCCAAGCTGCAAAGCGGCAAGCGGCAAGCGATCTTGGGGATTCCCCTTTGCCTGGGCGGCGGGAAGACCAAGGGAAGGTTCCTTCAGCCGCCCAACACCTGATCCGCTCCGCAGCGCGGCAGCAGCGAGGAGCCGAAGATGGGGTTTCCCCTTTGCCTTTACCCCATCTTCGGCTCCTCGCTGCTTCCGCGCTGCGGAGCAGATCAGCTGTTGGGCGGCTGAAGGAACTTTCCCTTGGTCTTCCCCGCCGCCCACACGCAAACTCCACCATCTGCGCATGTGCGGCCATGAAAAAAATGGCGCACATGCGCAGATGGTGGTTTTTACTTCCGCATCCAGTATAACGCGGAAATCGGTTAGCGCGGGAGGTCTTGGAACGTAACCCCCGCGCTAACCGAGAGATCACTGTATGTCATTGTTTAACAGCCTGCTTTTGCTCACTTTTTAAAGTGAGTCTTGGGTACAGTATGTCAGAGGAAACATAGAAGTAAGCTGAATGCAGTGAGAGTGGGATGCTTAAGAAACCTTTGTGGTAAAACTAGAAGAGGTAAATAAGACTGAATGAGTCAAGGTGAATGTGAGTTGAATACAAAAGTTAGTGATCAAGATTAAACAATGATATTGAATTAGCTTGGTCATAAATGGAAACACGCAAAGGTGAAATCACACACAAAAAAGTCTAGAAATATAAAGCATTGAACAGAAAATTAAATGGAAATAGAGATGATGGATGAATTGAGGAGAATCTGAAAAAAATGGGTGAAAAGTTTAATGAACAATGCATCAAGTGCTATACGGATATGATAGTGGTAAGAATAGCTTACAAGAATTCAAAAATGTGCAGCAGTATAATGGATACTTTTCTGAAAAATCTATTCAGATGAATTTGCTTTCATTTTTTTCTTTTCTTTTGCCTTTCAATTCTTCTTCCCACTCCTTCTCCTCTCCTTGTAACATTGCATACTTGCAAAGGAATAGGGTCGTGAGTTTGTAGGTATGCATTATTGGTTCTTATGAGCCACATTTGCTTACAATATCCTGGGCTATAGTTTGCTTCTACTTTCCATCATCATGTCAGCAACAGTGCAAAATCACATAGAAGCTCTTATCATTCAATAATAGACAACAACAAGGGGAGTAGATTGATGTGGCAGATAGCAGTTTCATGCCATATTTGTGAGAAATACAATCCAGATAGTTAAATGACTCGAATGCAGAAGTTCATCATGCTAAATAATACTTAGTTCACGTAGCTTGGAGCAAGGGAAAGAGTTTTACTGAAAATTAGTCACTTGTGGACTTTTTTTCACATATGTCCCTATAAATTTACCTGATCAGCCAAAACAATGAACACTTAGAAGATTTTCATTTCATACACTGGATGGGAGAACAGTTTATGGGGTAGGGAATATAATGCTCTAATTTTCATTCATGTAATTTAAAGAATCAACCCTAAATTGAAAATACTTGTTATGTTTGTAAGATATCTTACAATATCTGTTATCTTTGAATATTCCACCTCTAAAATTATTATGATTATTTTCATTAAGGCATTATTTCATTAAACTCTTTTTTGTCTCTTTTTCTAGCCAAGACCTTTGGTTGAAAGATAGACTCAACTTATATTAAATAGCAAAAGGTGACTGCCTAGGGTAGTTAAATTTGCTTCTTATGAAAAAGATAGCAAAGGAACAAATATTTCATTGATCATTGTTGTATTTTGTTGTTAGGATTAGGGAAAAGCATTTGGGATTTTTTTCTCACGTGCCAAAATAATTTGGAGAAATAAAATCCCTTTGCCATTTTCTTTTTTACCTACAACTTTTAAAATGTTCTTAAAAGCAAAAAGAAATAAGGGAAATAGGAGTTTCTGTGTAAAAAGCAGTTGCTAATAATGTTTCATAGTATTTAGATAGACAATCATTCTTAATGAAATTGCCTTAATCAAATGCTATTTGTAAGGATCATACCACAGAAACATTGGCCAAAAACATCAATATTCTTTTTCTTCCTGTAAGCCATATTGATCATACATATGATTTAAATAGAAGATAAACATGTTAGTGAAGAAGGGGTAAACAAATGAATTAATGTGCTGTGCTAACTTTAGAGGCATTTATGGAAGAGAACCCAAAGACAATATATTTTTCATATTTTTTAGTAATATCAAATAAACTAATAGTACAATTTATAACCCATGCTCAACCATAGATTAAAAAAAAAGTACTTATAATTTTTCCACAGCATTTCCAAAAGATTGCAAATAGCTCTTTATAGCCATTGTAGGACCACAAGTGGTTTGTGTAAAGCCCATGATATATAAAAAAAATACTGTAACATATATTTCTATTAACATTTAAATTATAAAATAATTTTATTAAATTTTAAAAATAAAAATAAAACATAATGTTCAACAAACTGAACAGAAATGAAAAAAGAATAGAGAAAGAAATAACAGAAATGCAGTTAAATTAAAAAATATGGAGAAAAAAGCAGAAAAACAAACAAAAAAGATTAAAAATTTCTTTTATGGCAGGTATAAATAAAACTTACATTCAATTCTGTTCTTACATTGCATCCAGGGGTGAGCAGGATGGGGTGGAACACAGTTCCACTAGCGGAAATGAAGATGCGTGCGCAGCTCCAGCTGATTGGCGGCTGCCACTTCCTGGATACTGGTCTCGGCTCAGCTCTCCTTTCTTTCCCTGCTGCTGTGTCTCCTCTCCTTGCTATTTTCCCCTTTCCTTCTTCCTTCCCTCTCTCCTGGCTGTCTCCCATCCAGCCTCCCATGGCTACCGCCCGCCTGAGGTACAAGCAGAAGGTGTAGGTGGAAGCGGTGCTGGCAGCATTTATGCTTCTGGCAGCACCCATTCGACTAGCTACCCAGCTTGAGGCGGGGGAATGACCCAGGAAGGCGAATTCAGGAAACGTGAAGCAAATTGTCACCCCAGCGAGCAACACTGGTAAGGTTGTAAGTCAAGGACTTAACAGTTCACTTGAACAATGATGATTGTTCAAGCCACTCCCACCTAGTTATATGGCCAGCAAGCCACTCCTACCCGGTCACATGACCATTAAGCAACACCCACAAAATAAGCCACACCCACAGTGTGACAGTAAAATTTTTGGCTGCCCATTACTGATTGCATCAATTTTTTAAAATTACACTGGGCAACAATTTATAACACAATTTCTGTCGAGTTTGATTTTTGAGCTTTTTGTTAGTTAATTAGGCATGCTGGTTTCAAAACTGTAGTTAGTTTTCTTTTACTACGTCACATTTTTTCCCTACACCTTATAATATATAATATAGTTAATTAGGAAACATGAGTATCAAATTGCATTTTTTACATAGCCATCTTGCTAACTTTCCAGAAAATCTTGGTGCAGTCAGTGATGAGCAGGGTGAGTGATTCCACAAAGATTTGAAGGTCATGGAGGCATGGTATCAAGGTAGATGGGATGTACATATGATGGCTGACTATTGTTGGAGCATCAAGCAAGAATGTCCACAGATTAAACACTCCAGAAAGATTGAAATTTTTTACCCCTGTAGCATCACAAAAACACAGAAATCCAGAGGTGGGATTTCCCTTGGAGAGGAGTCTCAGGGGAATCCCAGCAGCCCAAAAATGGGCGCTTTAGCTGGCAAAAGGGGTGAGTTTTGGGCTTGCACACATTAATCGCTTTTCCATTGATTCCTATGGGAAACATTGTTTCGTCTTACAAACTTTTCACCTTACAAACCTCATCCCTGAATCAATTAAGTTCGTAAGACAAGGTATCACTGTATTTATGGTTAATAGGGGCAAGGTCACATATTTAACTGATAGCCACAATATCCAATACATAGCAAAAGGTTTGAGACACACTAGGACCTGGTACCAAGATTTTAAAAATGTAGAAGTAGACCGGACTACTTCTAGAAGTGATTCTAGATGATTGAATCATGGTGATTACAAATGTGTGCTGTATAGCAGGTGGCTAATTACTTTTGCTCTGAAGATTTTTATTGCAGTGGGTGCTAATTGCTACCATTACAATTGGCAAAATGCAAAATGACATTTCCAAGTTTGTGGGTCTGAACATAAACAAACATTGTGTTTCCTGATTGCCAAGACTTCAAAGGAACTACCTAAGTATTTAAATGCCTTAATTTGCTTATAGCAAACCCATTAATTTTCTAAAAACAACAGGCTATGACTAAGGTTTTTTTTTAAATACCATAATTTTGTTTTAGTATACTCAGTTATCAGTAGGCCCCATGAAAAGAAAACTATCAAAATGATAATGGTTCTTTATCAAACTAGAAAGTGGTAGTAATAGAATGCAGCAAGATCTAAATTCTGGACTTTAAATAACTTGAAAAGAATTATTTGTATGAAGAAATAGAAGAGTGTTTATGAAATTTGTTGATCACATAAAATTTGTTGTTATAACTAAAATGTAGAAAACAAATCCAAACAACCTTGATCAGTTTAAAAATAAACTGAAAATAGATGAATGAATGCAAATATAATATCAGCATTCCCTCTTCAGCTGTATAATAGAGTTGCAAGCAAGAAGACACGAAGTGAATAGTGGAAATTTAAGCTAAATTATATAATTTTTAATTTTCAATTAATTAAAAATGCTATTATGTACTATTATTGTTTTTAAAAAAATATTTTTTATTTAAATATATACTTTAAAAACAGAACATATAAAAACACGACAAACAATTATACATTCACACATTAAAAAAAGAATATTCAATTAAATTATTCACATCCATTAAACACAACATCTTCTTAGCCATTTTTTATGGCTGTTACAGACGGTGATATTGAAAAAAATTAAGTCTGGTTATTTGATTTATATACATGTTTGTTTTGCTTTCAACCGCCTTAAATCAATCAATGTAATTATTGCATACATTATCTGTATATTTACAGCATTGTTATCGGTAATAGATCCAACCATATCTATGTTTGAGCTGGAAAGAATCTTGGAGGTCTTCTACTCAGGGATGAATGCTACTTTGTTGGTTCACTTCTTCCTGTGCTGCATGGGCATGTACGCATTGTGTGCCATGCGGCCATGCCACACCTGCACATACACAGTTCCAAAAGCCAAACTTCTGCACATGCGCAGAAGCAAATAACAAGATGGCAGTGTCTGTGATGCGATTAGAGCTGGTTAAGCAGCTTGGCTAACCAGCGATAGGTCTTAGTTCACCAAGCGGGGCAAATTCCTGCTACTGGTTCTAAAGGACCAGTTGGAACCAGAAGTAACCCTCTTCTGGTTCTACTCCAATCAACTGTCCAAGGCAGGATTCCTTATACCATTCCTTGTCTTCTTTAGGCTAGACATACCTTGTTTCCTTAAATGTATGGTTTAGTCTCCAGAATTATCATTTTTTAAATCTTCTCTGTACTCTTTCAATCTTAATTTACGGAGCTAAAGAAATGTGCTTCTTGTACTGCTGTATTGTACAACCCTATTGCAAAACCCTATCTCTCCTTCCCAAGATTCAGATCATGACCCTGTCAGTTTTTAGAAAGACCATGAGATGTGAGTCTTTTTTCTTGTATTAGGACAGTAGCAATATACTGTATAAATTATTAAGCTCCAGTGTTATTGTTCTCTCTGTCTCTCTGATTCTCTTTCTCTTTCTCTTTCTCTTTCTCTTTCTCTTTCTCTTTCTCTTTCTCTTTCTCTTTCTCTTTCTCTTTCTCTTTCTCTTTCTCTTTCTCTCTCTTTCTCTTTCTCTTTCTTTCTCTTTCGTTTAGATAATGAAATTTCTTCAAGAAAATAACCAAGCTCACAGAGCACCAAGGATCCCATATTTTTCTAATTAGCTGGTTACTAAGTTACTTTCAATTTCTCAAACATTTTATTTATTGTTAAATGCATTTTAAAGTCAGTCTTGGAACATTTCATTAGAGAGAAGAAGGAGTATGGGTGTCTAAAAGTAAATTGTAACTCAATGCCTAATTAAGATTTTGAAATGGTACCCTCAGAAGCAAACCTCAGTGCAGAATGGAACCTAGAGTATTGCTGCACCCCAAATGATTATAGGATCATTCTTTGAAATAGAGAATAGGGGATTTCTGACAGATGATGGAACATAAGATTCCATCTGTTGCTCTGTATCATTTTCTTTTAACACATTAATTTTAAATAATTTTTATTTGCCTTAATTATTCAACAAATTGCTTTTTTTCTTTCAACACATTTGCAAGTTCATTGTCTCCAAACCCCAGAACCTGACACCTGTGCAAAACATTTAGCTAAACAGACTGTGCAGTGGGTAGTTATACAATCTTCAAATATATGAAATGATCTCATGAAGATGTAGGTCAAAATTATTTCTTTATGAGAAGCAAAAATATTGATTAATTTTATGTAAAACTATTCAAATGATTATTGAGTAAAATTACATTTGTTTTTTTTTAAACTTCATTATTTAATTTAATGTTTTATTATAGAAACTTGTAGTTTTCCTTTGCTTCATTTAGAACATGGGTGTCAAACTCACAGTCTCATGTTGCTGTCATGTGATGTATCATAATGTTTTCCCCTTCGTGGAGCTGGGGTGGGCGTGGACTGTGTGTGATACATCTGGCCCATGGGTGCCAGTTTGGCACTCCCAATTTATAAGATATAGATTCTTTCTGTTTCTTTTTCTATATGTTTCTTTTTTATTTTCATTTAAGAAGTGGAAAATTGCAAAGAAAAATAATTCATGTAGGTGGATGCTTCTGCCAATGACTAGTTGTGAAAATATATCTTAAGCCATATGTACATGTGTTGTGGCCTGTCTGCGTCCCACATAGCTGCTCATGATTTCGAGGATCAAGAAACAGTTGTGGCCTGGTACCCGAGGCCCGTGTATCTGGCACCCAAGTCTGATAGTGAAGAGGTTGTAGAGAATGTGGTGTCAGAAGCTGAAAGCCAACCAGGGCCTTCTGCATCTGCCAAGGTGCACAGAAGTGACTCAGGAAAAGAGGAGGAGCTTCTTCTTGATGCTAGGGTATGCCGAGTTGCCAAAAGGCATGAGTCGGTAAGCAAGAGGAGGCCTCTGCATGAATAGATCTCTATAACAATTGGGCATGTCCTTAGGCTATTTAAGGTTGAACCATGTGATGCTTCAGTGTGGAAGTCAACTTTTGTTATGTTCCAGATGTTCACTCAGATTTATCTTTTGAGATATTATTATTTCAATGATGAATTAAAAACTGGGGAGTTGGGCTCATTATCTTCAGGCTTCACACCAACTCAGAGTGAATCAGTTAATGAGAGCTGTGTGATCAGGGAAGGGTTACCTGTCGCCGGCCCTACCGGTATGCTCCCGGGGCTGGCCCGGGCACAAGCAGCGGGTGGGCATGTGCGCATCAGCACAAGATGTGACTTCTGTGCATGTGCCTGAAGCCAAATCTCATGTGAGGACCCGCGTGCAAGCAAGATTTTGGTGATTTTTGCTGATATTTTTGCTTCAACACATGTGCAGAAGCAAAAAACCAGTGAAAATTACTGAAATCTCACCCACATGAGTGTCCTCACATAAAAATTGGCTTCAGGTGCATGTGCAGAAACCGAATCTCACATGGAGGCCATGCACGCCCACACATTCCGATTTTACTACCACTTTGTAGAGTGGCCTGCACTGGGAGCAGCCCATCACTACCAGTGTGATCAAAGAAAATATCTGTGAGTTTTGGCTTCTGTTTTGGACTCTAATTAGCAGCTGGCACCAAACAGACTTATTCATTGCTTTGTTGCTGGATTTCTAAATCCAAACCTCCGTGCTCTTAAAATATTAGAATTATATGCTTATCTTGTAAAATCAGTGTGGGGGTGTCTATTTCTTGGGTGAGGCTCATTGCTGGGACATAACAATGTGCAAATATTTTCATGCAATTTTTTTTAAATGGATATATATGAGCATGAATCTGTACTTCAGATATGCATTTCACTCAGTTCAAGTCTGTATTGTCAATTCAGAAAATCAGCTGATGTGACTAGGAAAAGTTCAGGAGTTGACTGATTTGATTTAGAGTTTCAATCAAAATTATATTTCTGGCTCTCATTGGTCTCTATAGTAAACTAACAAATTTTGAAGAATACCAGATTTTTTTCCCTATCAAGTAAATATAAACCACTAGGTTGTAAGAATCAGTATGGCCAGCTCAAGTTGACTCAGCCTTCCAGCTTTCCAAGGTCAGTAAAATAATGCAGATTGTTGGGGGCAATATGCTGACACTATAAAATCTTAGAGAGAGTTCTAAAGCACTGTGAATCACTATATAAGTCTAAGTGCTATTGCTAACTGGCATTCCAGAGAACTGGTATTATGGTTTTCTTGCTTTTCACCTTTCTTTTGCATGCCTGATTTTTTTTCTCAAGTTAAAATTTCATTCATTCATTTCTCATTTAATTTTCATCAATAATAAAGAAAGAAAGGAAATGATAGAAAACAAAGGAAAAATTGTCTGAAGTGGTATAGGGCTTCCTGCCTAAGCAGGGGGTTGGACTAGAAGACATCTAAGGTCCCTTCCAACTTTGTTATTATGTTTTCCAAATTTAAGTAAATCCTACATCAGTAATATACATTATATTTAACAATACTTTTCCATCATTGCAAGTTGTCATTATTTCTATAGTATCCATATATTAATCCATACGTTGTCTCTTATTCTTTAAAATTATTACATTTTTCAGGTTAACTTCAACTCCATATAAACATGACTTTATGGAACTTATTCCTTTTGATTTGTTCATTCTATTTGCTTTGGAGGTTGATTGTTCATTCTCTCTATAAATGGTTTTCCTCGTCAATGTAATATTTTCATATTTGTTTCTCATGTTTGTATTCAATTTGCATTCATTTTGAATCTGCTTGTTCTTGACTTTACCTCTTTTTGCTGTACAACATATAATTCCCTTTTATTTGTATGTTACTTTTGACTTTTCATCACTTTTATTTCCATATAAGAAAGTGATAGAAGTATGCTTTCCTACAAAGACATTTCCATTTCCATTGAAGTATACAACATATCCATAAACAGATATAAACACATTCAGAAAAGACAATACATAATAAATGACATAAACCCAGAGAGGGTCCACAATTTGGGCGTCCTCCTTGATCCACAGCTGACCTTGGAACATCACTTGTCGGCTGTGGCAAGGGGGGGGGGGTGTTTGGACCAGTTCGGCACTATCTGGACAGGGAGTCTCTACACACTCATGCCCTTATCACCTCATGCTCTTATCACCTTGAGGTTCAACTACTGCAATGCTCTCTACATGGGACTACCTTTGAAGAGTGTTCAGAAACTACAAATTGTGCAGAATGCAGCCACACGAAGGGTCATGGGCCTGTCCAGGCATGCCCATGTCTCTCCAACATTTCACGGTCTGCACTGGCTACCAATTGGTTTCTGGACTCAATTCAAAGTATTGGTTATGACCTATACAGCCCTACATGGCATCGGACCATATTACTTGTGGGACCACCTCCTGCTGTATGAATCCCAGCAACAGGTTAGGTCCCACAGAGTTGGCCTTCTCCAAGTCCTGTGAACTAGACAATGTCATTTGGTGGGACCTAGGGAAAGAGCCTTATCTGTGGGGCCCCCGGAACTTTGGAATCAGCTCCGGAGATTCATACCGCCTTTACCCTCCTTGCCTTTCATAAGAGTCTTAAGACTTATTTATGTCACCAGGCTTGAGCAGATTAGACCTTCACCCCTGTCCAATGAATGATTGTATGGTTGCTGTATGAATTGGTATGATTTTAATGTAATTAGGGATTTTAGATAGTTATGTAATTTTAATTTAATTGGATTTAATCTTATTGTAACGTACGGTTATTTTATATGTTGTAAGCTGCCTCAAGTCTTCAAAGAGGATGACATAGAACTCCAATAAATAAATAAATAAATAATAAATAAAAAGTACATAAACCTATCTATAAAAAATAAGTTAGGGATACTAATTAAAATATACAAAAGTAAAGTAAAAAGACACATCAGCACTAAATGGGTTCAAATTGTAGGGTTCTGATGGACTACATCCCAGAATTTTTAAGGAAGTGGCAAACATGATATCAGAATCATTGAAACATATATTTCAAAATTCTTGGAGCACAGGGAAATTATTTGAACACTGGAAAATAGCTTATATGGTACCCATCTTCAAAAAAGGAAGAAAAAACATTCAGAAAATTACAGAACAATCATCCTGACAATACCTGGGAAGGTCTTGGAAAAGATAATCAAGTAACAAATCTGCAAGCATCCAATCAAAGGCCAGCATGTGTTTGTCAAAAACAGATAAAAGATTTACCAAATGAATCTTATTCCATTCTTTTCTTTTTTTGCGAAATGTTTTTATGTTAATAATATAAATGTATGTTATTACCTGAGAAGATGTTATGGTATATGTATTAATATTTTTGCTGAATTTGAAAATTAAGTATGTGTGTACAATTTGTATATATTTTAATATATATACATATACATACATACATACATACATACATACATACATACATACATACGTATGTAACATATTTTACTGATAATTAAAAGGAAGGGAGACTACTATAGATCTATTTCAGGCTTATTTGCCTTCATCAGGGAGCCACACCCATTTACTGGGATTTGAACCTGGGGCCTCTGCCTTGTACATATACCATAACATATTATCAGGTATTAACATACATGCATACAATTATCAAATAAACAAAAATAATACTCTAATCATTATAAGATTTCTTGTCTGTTTTCCCCACACCATATTGTATCACTCCATTCTCTCTTCACTTTCTTCCCTTTTCTCTACTTCTTTCCCCTTCTCTCCCTTCTTCTTACTTTCCTCTTCTTTCTCATCCTCTTTGTAAATTTCTCACTTCTCTCTTCTCTTCATTATCCTCCTTCCTTCTAATCTACTCTCTCCTTCTATCTCCTTTCTCTCCTCTTCCTCCCTCTTATTTCACTCCAGAGTGTATCCATTCATATATATTTCTTGGGTATTATTTTATGCTAATATAATGCAACCTCCACATGTCAAATAATTTTGTCATTTAGGTCTCAAATCTTTAACTTAGCACCGTGCTTCCATTTCAGCTGGTATTAAATAACTTCTACCCATATTCATTTTCCATCTAATCATAACATTTCTCCAAAATTCTACAGTATTCTGAATCTTCCTTATCTTTGATTATCATTATTATTGTTTATCTATTCATCTCTGTACAATCCAATATCTTCCTGATTACCTCCCCTTCTGAAGAAGCTTTGATGTTTTCCAATTCTGTGTAAACACAATTCTAGCTGCTGTAATTATATGCATAATCAAATATATTTTTTCTCTTATTATATTTATTTGGTAATATACCCAACAGGAATATATATAGAACTGCCTTCTGCTGGGCGAATCCCAGCGACCAGTTAGGTCCCACAGAGTGGATCTTCTCCGGGTCCTGTCAACTAAGCAATGTCGCCTGGCGGGACCCAGGGGAAGAGCCTTCTCTGTGGCGGCCCCAGTCCTCTGGAACCAACTCTCCCCAGAGATTAGAACTGCCCCCACCCTCATTGCCTTTAATAAGCAACTTAAAACCCACCTCTGCTGCCAGGCATGGGGGAATTGAGATCCTCTTTCCCCCTAGGCCTTTACAATTCTATGCATGGTATGTATGTATGTATGTATGTATGTATGTATGTATGTATGTATGTATGTTTGGTTTTTATATTAATGGATTTTTAATCATTTCTAATATCAGATTACTATTGTACACTGTTTTATTGTCGCTGTTAGCCGCCCCGAGTCTCCGGAAAGAGGCAGCACCCAAATCAAATCAATCAAATAAATAGATAGATAGATAGATAGATAGATAGATAGATAGATAGATAGATAGATAGATAGATAGCTATATAGACAGACAGACAGACAGATAAACAAACAAACAAACAAACAAATAAATAATTAAATATTTCCTGCTTTAACTCTATACGTTGTTGTATCATGTTTTCTATCCATGTTTGAATTAAAATCCAATAAGCTTTAGCATCTGAGCAGGTCCACCACATATGATAAAAGTAGCCTTAATTTTTTGCTTCAACACATGTGCAGTCCCAAAGTAAGACCAGCATTTTAACCCCTGAGCCATCACACTACCCTGACCTAGACAGTACCAATTATTTCTCAGTGAAGCACCTCCATCCCTTAACATATTTATTTATCAAACTTGCATATCCAAATATGATTTTCATATAGGAGGTTAAATATATATTTCATTTTTTTCCTCATTGGATAATACATTGGTGCCAGAGACATAATCTTTATTAGACATACATATATATATGCACTGCATATCATTTGATGTTTTTTTCCACTGACAAAACTGACATTTCATACAAAACATAGACATGCTTGCAGAATATTTCTAAATACTCATCTTCCTGATGTTACCAATGGAGTTTAAGCTTTATCACAAACATTCCAGTTGGCGTCATAGAATCACAGAAGCAGTTTGTAGAAATTAAATTTTACTTATGGTTTTGAAGAAAATGATAGCAGCTTTTAGTCTCCAAAGGCCTCAGGGGAACAAATCAATAAACTTAGTGAATAATACATGGAAAACTGAAATTGGTAGTTATTTTCTTTCTTTAAGTCCTGCAATAATAGTTCAGGAATTATTATAAAGCAAAGGACTAAATAAAAGAACCTCATCAGATGAACGTTTAAACCCAATGTAGAATGAATTAATTATTTACATTTTATGGGTTAAAAGTTTAGAGGAAGTAAGAACATTTTGTTAAATCTTAGTTGTGTCTTAAAATTTGTTAGGAACTTGAATTGCACAGCTGTCTTGGTGTTTTGGCAATTAAAGCTCAGAGCATTCTTTACTTAGCATGCATATTGCTCTGATGGATACACATAAAATGATAACCACTGTTTCCAACATTTTTTCTCATGCTTAAAAATAATGTCCCGACCTACTACATGTTTAATATAGAAGACAATAGTTTTCATAACAATTGACAATATTATTAGAATTAATAAGATATAAACATAGTTCCAATTTTATATGATACATTATTTCATTGGAAATACCCATACAGCTACTTTCCTGTGCTTTCTTCCTAACTTTCTTCCCAACATACTGTGAAATTTTATACCATCATGATTACCTTCTGGCTAACTGGTTAGGTACTATATTTATAGAACAAAGTTCTGTTGTGCTGCTGTTATCTATAAAATTTTAACACACAACATCATAAAGATAATGATTGAATGTTCCAATAATGAAAATTTCAGAACTGCCCATAGCCACCCAAGATATAAAAAGCATTCCCAAATTAGCATTTTATTCCAAGCATGCCTTGTTTATTCCAAGCATGCTTCTTTTTTTAAACATTGTCTTCAATTCCACTCTTTTTAAAATTATAATTGCTTGAAAATTATGGATCAACTCTTTGATCTGTTAACCACTGGATGGCAGCAAATCTTTAACATATTTTAGGGACTCTTGGCTGACATCTAGTGATCTCCAGATTGGTGCAGTCACTACATAAATTCCAGAAGTACTGAAATTTGAGAAAGAAATATAACTGGGGGAATCACTATATGGAAGATATAAAAATGTCAATCAGAACAGAGCTGGAAAGGACCTTCAAGGTTTTTTGTCAAACACCCTGCTCAAGCAGGACACTCTATACCAATGATGGCGAACTTTTTTCCCCTTGGGTGCCGAAAGTGTGTGCATATACACTATTGTGTCTGCAAAAGTGCCCATACCCATAATTCAATGCCTGGGGAGGGCAAAAATTGCTCCCCTTGCACCCCTGGAGGCTCAAGAAACACTCCCCAACTTCTGGGGGGTCCAGTAGGCCCATTTTTTTCACCCACCCCAGGCTCCAGAGACTTCCCTGGAGCCTGGCAAGGGCAAATACACCCTCTCCCATCCCCCTGGAGGCCCTCCGGAAACCGAAAATGCCCTCAGAGAGTCTCCATGTGAGCCAAAAATCAGCTGGCTGGTGTGCCTATGCATGTGGAGCTGAGGTAGGGCAAAGCTTGCATGCCAGCAGATATGGTTCTGTGTGCCACCTGTGGCACTCATGCCAGAGGTTCACCATCACTGCTCAACATCACTGCTCACCACCATTTCAGACAAGTGAGTGTCCAGTTTCTTCTTTAAATTTTTTAGTAATGAAGCACTCACAACTTCTGATGGCAAGCGATCCCCCTGCTTAATTGTTTTCAATGTTAATTTTAAGTTACTTCTCTCCTTGATAGGTTTCCATCCATTTTTCTTGTTCTGCTCTCTGGAAAATAAGTTGACCCTCCTCTTTGTGGCAACCTCTCAAATACTGGAATATCCCCCCTAATTTTTTAAACTAATCAAACTTGGTAAAATGTTTGATTGGCTTCCATTATGATGTAATATTTATTTATTTTATTAGTTTTGGTGACATTTTTGAATAGCCCATCTCCTTCAAATTATTGTTAAAGAAGTCCATTTTTTGAAGTACAAATATTTGATGTGAAGCTTAGTTTTCTTCTCTCCTTTTTTGAGTTAGAAAATGTGAAAAGACAGATTATTTGAGCTGTGGATATCTATTCAGGTTTCAGCTTACAAAAGAGTGTGCAACAG
Source organism: Erythrolamprus reginae (assembly GCF_031021105.1). Classification (NCBI taxonomy): domain Eukaryota; kingdom Metazoa; phylum Chordata; class Lepidosauria; order Squamata; family Dipsadidae; genus Erythrolamprus; species Erythrolamprus reginae. The sequence goes on from NC_091953.1 coordinate 48,268,474, forward strand.
AGAAAGCAAGGAACAGAGTTTCAAGCTATCAAAGGGCTAGCACATCTACTATGTGCTTAGTGATTTCTGATAGGTAAAAACCAGCAATGGCTGACAACTATGGCCACAATTACCAGCAATTTTGTCACAAAAGAAGGATAATACAACAAGCAGTGCTCTTCACCCCTTGCGATAGCGGTATTGCGACAAGGTTCCAAATAATCAGAAAAGTGGAGGAAACAAATACAGACATTCATTGAATAATCCACAGTTCTCTGAACTGTGCAAGAGAATGGAAAGACTCAGAAAGAATATCATTCATACAATGAAATTGCATGCAAGTCAGCATTACACAACTGGATGGATTTTATTAACTGGATGGATTTGAGACAGGAATTAAAATATCATTTGTGTCATTATTGTATCCATTTTAAAATAAGTGGAAGTCAGATAAACCAATCAGCGTGCAGGATGCACACTTCCATACAATGTGCAATTGGGATTTGTGTGCGTATCAGCCCATCTGTAGCCATCTGCAACCTAAGCTTATCAATCAACATTGCCTACATACTATTGTGGGCACTCTAAATTAAAGTGATGTCATGTGGTTAGACAGTCTACTGATTTAACAACTGCAAAAAGTACAAAAAAAATGCAAAATACTTTTGTGAAAAGAAATACTTGCAAAATACTTTTGTGAAGGAAAGTTTTAATCACCCAACCCTATTATTATTACATTGTTACGGCATTTTTAATGAGACAGTCAAGTGGACTTTGAACTTCATATTTTTTTAAAATGTATTTTATAATCTTATAACAGAAGAAACTGCCTTGCCAATCATGAAGTGGTTCTCTAATCCCAAATTTAATGTGTGTATGTGTGTGTATTTATTTCTTTGTTTTGTTTCTTGCCATAAAGGCATAAGTGGGGCTATTAACAGCCAATGTTATTTTACTTCGCCTCATATCCAAAAGAAAAGAAACTTTGGAACTGGGAAAGATCCTGTAAACATGCAGTCTAAACCTTTGATAAGGATTGTTTGGTTTTTTAAAAAGTTTAACTTCCTTTCTATATTTCATGTTGCATTTCTAAGGAAAAAACATTCTTTAGGCATGAATGAATGAATGAATGAATGAATGAATGAATGAATGAATGAATGATCTGCAGACTGGTGGTTCACTATAAAATTGCTGCAATGGTTAAACTTCTGTCATTTGGGCAGAAACATACCTCAGTATATCTCAATAGAAAACCTGGTAAGTCTTGACTATAACAATAGTCAGGGCAAAAACCATGCCATATAATTCAGGTTTTAAATAATGATGCTGTATCTAAGCTGATAACTGATCAATTATGCTTCTGTACAAGAAGAAGTATAAAATATATCATTCATTTCTGCGAAGAACAGAGAAAAGGATAAATACTCTGCACTGCCCTTTTTATTTGGCAATTCTAATATTATTCCTTCTAACATTACCAACATTCTGGAGAAAACAATGTGTCCTCCTTTTAGCTTGTAGATCTCTTCTTGTCTTCAATTATCTTTGAAAAGAGGGTCTCAAAGATACTCAGCTCAAACCCATGTAGCAACTAGCATTTTAAAGTGCACTTGGAAACACTAACGGACACATATAGTAGTAGTGACAACACAGAGAGACACATTTTTTCAGATGAGGTTTTTAAGAATAGTCCAATATAGAGAAAATTAAAATAAATTTAAGATTATCCTCAAGGCTTGCAATTGCAGCAAAAGTGTTCGGAAACTTCAGATCGTGCAGAATGCAGCTGCGAGAGCAATCATGGGCTTCCCAAGGTATGCCCATGTTACTCCAACACTCCACAGTCTGCATTGGTTGCCGATCAATTTCCGGTCACAATTCAAAGTGTTGGTTATGACCTATAAAGCTCTTCATGGCATCAGAGCAGAATATCTCCAGGACCACCTTCTGCCGCATGAATCCCAGTGACCGATTAGGTCCCACAGAGTTGACCTTCTCCGGGTCCCATCGACTAAACAATGTCATTTGGTGGTGCCCAGGGGAAGTGCCTTCTCTGTGGCGGCCCCGACCCTCTGGAACCAGCTCCCCCCTTGAGATTAGAACTGCCCCCACCCTCCTTAAAACCCACCTCTGCCATCAAGCATGGGGGAACTGAGATAACTTCCCCAGGCCTATACTGTTTATGTATGGTATGTTGTGTGTATGTTTTCTTAAATTGTGGGTTTTTAGCTTTAATTATTAGATTTGTATTATACATTGCTTTTTCTATTATTGTTGTGAGCCACCCCGAGTCTGTGGAGAGGGGCGGCATACAAATTAAATAAAATAAATAAATAAATAAAAGCAAAAGCTGCATTTCATGAGCAAACATCGGGGCCAGCACTGCAATTTGATCCACAATCAATAATTTTGCGTTTAGGAAGACATGTAGTGTGAGATGAGCCTATGCTTTCTTGGAAGCAGAAGTACACCTTTATTAATAAAAGGTCAAATGGTATCATTCCAGAAACATTTTTTTTCTAAAATAAAAGCCACACTGTTTATAATCGAGTTAGATATATTTTTCCATGTCCAAGGTCCTGACATATGACAACATTTAACCTGAGTGAATATATATAGCTGCTACATTTTTTAAATTTTGATAATAACTTACCCATAACTGGTAGATTACTACACCATGGTTTCTTTGGATGTAAATAAGATAGGGGAAATGACTGAGTCCCTGGGACATTGCATACTTATGTTAAAATATATTTGATGTTTCATTGCAAATAATGATTATATTCATGATGAAACTTCATAATACTTTTTGTAATTTTTTTCAGTCATATGATTTGGAAGGTAGCATGATGCTTTCAGCTTTTTCAGCCAGTTTTTAATGATATTCTACTAATCTATTAATTCTGTCACAGGTTGGTTTTCCTATTCTAGAATACATATAAGAATGTGGAAGCAAATTCAACCTACAGTAAATTGCTTTATACTGTGTTGTATACGTCGGCTTAAATGACTTTTTGATTTGGATACCCTCTTTTATTAAAGGTATGTTTTTACTACAGCAGTAATTCAGTCATAATAAAACAGCATGCAAAATTGTTGAGATTTAGCTAGTGACCAGAAATAGCAAAATTAGGCAATTCAGTGCTAATACCAAACACAACAAAAGGAAAATGTACAACTAATTTGAAAGGTGGAAGCTGAAACAATTTATGTGCCTGCATATATTCTTATTGCAATTTACTTCTATTTTATATTATCTTAAATATTCATAAGTAGATTTCATGTTGTAGAAATGCTATTTTCATAATATTTACTATTCTTTACTTTTCCTAGAATCAGCATTTTAAAAAATCCTTCTGTCAAAAGTCTGCTGATTGTAAAGCTTATATACAAGCTCATAACAAAATTATCTGTGTGGTTTACATTTACTAAAAATGAAAACAGTACATATGTGAAGCAAATCTTTGGTCCAAAAGAATATAAATAACAAATACTTTTCACAACAATCCAAATATGAAAAGGCATCAGTATGGAAAAGAAAGTGGCACGATTCTTTTATCGAGTAGTCATGTGATAGAAGTTGCAAATTACTAAGCCATCTAAATATAGTAATGAGTAACTTGTCAATTGACAGTTGACAGTTGCACATATTTTAGGACAGACAAAATTGGTTTTTCTGGACTGATGAACACTGTAGAATCAAAAGCAAGAAGTAATTATGCATAACATAGAAACTTTAAACTAGCCACAAAAATCTGCACATTGCCTATGTGGCTTTTGTTTATGGTAATAACCATTCCCATCAAATGTAATGCTCTTGATGTCTCTGCAGAGAAAATGATGAATGAAACAGTGCCTCGGATTTAACTTTATGTTCATCTTTGCAGAGCCTAACAGAGAAAAATAAGAAGTGGCAAAATTGAATTGATACTCTTCTACAATATGAAGTTATTGTACTAGAAAAGGCAAAATGGTTTCTTTGTCTGCCTTCACACACATGCGTGGGGGGAGATCTCAATGAGGCTGAAACAATCAAGAAGACACTGTGTTCGCTGACTGGAACCTAAAATTCAGAAAAACTACAAACTAAAATGTAAAAATGAACAGGGGAGAACTGTGTAACTGTGTGTAAAGCCATGTTTTAGCAAGCATATCTGGAAAAATCATAGTGCTAAAGGGGTGGAAAGCTAAGCTGCTGAACCATTGTCTACTATACCTTTATCAAAAGTTACACAGCCCCTTTCCTCTCATATAGCCAGTCATTCTTGAATGCATGCTAGTGGTATATCTTTCCTCAGGATACTGTCTTTAAAGCACTGGTATATGAGGTACCTGGAATATGAATTAGCCAGCTCTGCTGTTAACTCACTTGGAGCATGCTGTTTTCAGAAGTTTGATCAGCCGCAGGAGAAGCTAACTGATGCTTCAGGCCAGCTTATTTACTGAGTGGCCATACTTAATTTGGTGTGAAGCTTTTAAGACAATTTTTATGTTACAAATTCATCTTGACACAGTTATTTTACAATTATTCAATATCATGTAGGGGGAGTGTTTCCAGGAACCGCCCACTGCAGCAAACAATTCTGGGAATTCATCCTCGGCCGACAACAAGGAGGCGGAGGTGGTTCAGACTCCCCAACCCATCCACCCGGCTCCGACCGAGAAAATTGGTTTAGGACATTCCGCAGAGCCCCGGCGCTCCGAGAGAATCTGTCGCAGACCGTCATATTTAAAAGATTATGTTTGTGTCAGCCGAAGGGGTAGGAGTGCTGTGTCCGCATAGTAACAGCCGGCTGTCAGAATCTCGCTCGCGCATCCCTCTCCAGGGTGCTGATTGGGCGCGTAAGCCCAGTTACTATGTAAGCGGGAACTTTCCTCTGTATTCATTGGTAGCTGCCTCAGAAGGCTTGCTGTATAAAAGCCTGTGTATTCATGTTTATGTTCTTAAGCCTGTACCTGCCCTGTTGGCACGATCTGTCATTAAACTGTCATGTTTGATTAAAGGCCTCAGTTATTATAGAAGGAACAGTTATACAGGTTTGGACTCAGAACGCAGCTTAGTTAAAGGATATAAAAGCTTGCATTTGGGTATGTGATGGTATTGAAGATGACTCCTTAGAAGACCATAGATAGCCAAGTAAACAAGTGATCAAATTTATCTATCTATCTATCTATCTATCTATCTATCTATCTATCTATCTATCTATCTATCTATCTAGTTAGTTGATTTCTATGCCGTCCCTCTCCTGAGACTCAGGGTGGCTTACAACAAATTATATTACATTGAACTCATTCACGCTGGGAGAGATGAACAAAAAAGAATAAGAGGATGACCAATAGCAAGATGGATGGAATCAGTTACAGTTGTGATGAGAGATCAGTTGGAAGAAGTGAGATAAGGATATTATTAGGGAAACTATTAGGCATAGATCAGCATGGAGAAAACCTCTCCATGTGGTTAGTAAGAGTCAAGCATTGACTTTGTAGTAAATAACTAATCTAAAATAAAATTTGAATCAAAATACATGAACAATTAATTATATTTACATAGGTGGGCAATATACAATTATAAAGTAGCCAACTAGTTATAGCTTGGAGGGTGATTCCCTAGTCTCTTCATTCTTTTGATATACATTACTTTCTATTTTATGGACTTGTTCTGAAAATATAAATATATGCCTTGTTTATTGGCCTCCTACTTTTTTCTCACTGTCAAGGTCACTTAAGTTACAGAATCAAATGATATTTTGGATCCCTACAATTTTCTTAGTTGTATGCAATTTTCTATGGACATAGGCAAACATAACATTATTTAAACATAAAATTAAAATCTTAATTAAAAAAACTAATCTGAAAATGTTAACTTTGAACTTTGCAAATCCCACATGGAAAACACAAGTAAAAATATAAACACAGAAACATCCTGTGATCTCTATGATCTGTTCATATATGGAAAAACAGACAACTAAAAGTATGGAGGTTATTTCTAGATCAAACCTATACTAGTTTTTAAAAGCTTTTTCAATGTAAAAACAAATCAACTCCTCAGAACATTCTCTTTCTTTTTCCAGCTGCAAAGTAATGATGGAAAGCTTCTTGGTTTTATATATATAGAAAAGAAATAATGGACTAGTGGATAAATTAAAAGTTTTGTTAGCTCTGGAGACCTGGGTTCAGTATACAGTAATACCTCGACTTACAAATGCCAATGCCAGGCAAGCAAGCCTCCCTCGTGGACGGGGAAACGACTCCCTCTGGCTGGGGATAATGGATACCAAGGCTCCGGGCCCAGAAACTGACTGAAACGCTTCCGCTTCATACAAACTTTTTGAGATACAAATAAGATTTTTTTGCCTCTTCTTACAAACTATTTTCACCTTACAAACCCACTGCCGCCACTGGGATGGCCCGCCTCCGGACTTCCGTTGCCAGCAAAGCACCTGTGCTTTAATAAGCACAGTCCAAAGGTGGGGTTTCCACAGTGAGGGGAGCCTCAATGAAATCGCAGCATCGCAAAAACACAGAGGTCCGGAGGTGGGGTTTCGAGGACTTCGGTGTTTTTGCGAGGCTGCAATTTCACTGATGCGCCCTTCGCTGGGAAACGTCACCTCTGGACCTCCGTTGCCAGGGAAGTGCTCATTTTTGCGATGCTGGGATTCCCCTGTACCTTCGAAAAAACACAGAAGTCCGGAGGTAGGCCTCAGGGGAATCCCAGCAGTGCAAAAATGGGCACTTCGGCTGGCATTAGGGGTGAATTTTGGGCTTGCACGCATTAATCGCTTTTCCATTGATTCCTATGGGAAACATTGTTTCATCTTACAAACTTTTCACCTTAAGAATCTCATCCCGGAACCAATTAAGTTTGTAAGACAAGGTATCACTGTATTTTTCTGATACCAATGAATCATGTGTTGAGTGGAAGATTATTACTTATGAATTTTAAAAAGCAACGTAAGTGTCAAATGCCAGTTCCTAAGACTGTACATCAATTAAAGGTTTCCTCTTGGTTGGTGTCCAACTGAAGTGTATTTGTATCTAACCAGCAACTTATTTTTTAGACTGTTTTAAAGCAAGCTCTATAAAATACCTTAGAAGGCTGTCATTTTTTCCACAGGATATATTTGAAATGAACAATTTCTTTTCTTCTAAAAATAGTACACAAGAAATGAATACATATATTATACATGCACACACTCACATAAAGATTGCAGTCTTTATTTCCTTTATTTTCATTGGCTATATTCTCATTGATATTATGTGAACATGACATTTCCCAAAAGGTTATGAGGTTCTCATAACTCTGACAGCCCCAAAGCTTCAGCTGATCAAAACATCAAACTTGAAATATGTTATTTTACAGTTTCTAAGACTAAGTTTCTAAGTCTTCAATGTCACACCATCCCACACAAGCATGTTTAAAAGTAATACTTTAGTTTTAAACTTTTTTTTAAAAAAAAATACTTATAAATTAGAATATGGCACTTTTGCAATCAGTTCAATATATATATACACACACACACACACACACACATATGCACACAAAATGCATAAAGACATATGGCAAAATCTCTAATCCATATATTCATCTATTGAAATTGTTAAAACAATTTATTGAAATCTAGATGAGTTAATGAGTCCAGATGATTTATCATTCCTACAATTTCATTTGCCAGAAATTTGGACAGCTGTTAAGTAGTGTTGGGCGAACTAAACCCGCACAATTCGGGTCCATACCAAATTTTGTGGGGTTCGGCATGCTGGACCCGAACCCGTTTTTTTTTTTTTTTTTTAAAAATATTTTTACGTGAAAAGACTTCCCTTTGCTTGGAGCGCCGCTATGGCGTCCTTTTTCATAAAATATATTTTTTTTTTTACCTAAAAAGACCTCCCTTTGAAGGAGCTGGGGAATCCCTCCCACGAAGAGATTCCGGGGGTGGAGCTTTAACATCACATATACCGGCAGGTTGCTAAGGACGCCAAGGTGACACTTCCTGGATTCCATGGATATGGGCAGTTCAGGGTCCAGGTCCTCATCATCCAACAACTGGAGGGCCCCCCGGGGCAGTTTCTGGCCCTACTCCAGTTCCTCCTATCTAATTTCATTAAAACACAATTAAAATTCTCCTTGACTTGGTATTGCTTTTATACTACAGTTTTAAATTTATATTTGTTTGTTTGTTTATGTATGTGTGTGTGTGTGTGTGTGTGTGTTTGTTTGTTTGTTTGTTTGTTTATTGGCCTTATATGCCACCATTCTTCGTGGACTTGGGGTGGCTTACAACATTTTAGTAAAAAATACAATAAATAAAACATTCTAGGCCAATTAATAGGATAATATATGTGAAATATATCTGGAAGTTAATCCAATGAATTTTGTGAGGCTTACTTCTGAGTAAACTAATATAGAATTATGTTGTTGATAGTCAATTAATTTTACTTGTTCTCCTCACAAAATATTTAAAATTAAGAATTTTGGGAAATTAATACATCCAACTTTTTCAAATAAAAGTACTTTGCATTGAGAAACTTCACATTTATAAAGCTTTAAAACGTTATAAGCTATAAATTTATAAACTACAATTAAAAAACCCTAATTTTTACCAAATAAAAATTTATGCAGGTAACTTTTCTAAACACATTGTATACATAATTAAACATTATATTTAGCTTATTATCTAATAGATAATTGATGGCCCATTAAATTAAAATATTTGACCATATTTATACACTTTATTGCTATAGTTAAAATGAACTGCTTTAACTCAGATTTGAATGCTCAACTGGATTGTAGGTGTAAAGAAGAAGAAATTTTCTTTATCTATTAATCTGTCTTCATATTTGAGAAAGTTACTTATCACAATTACAGTACATATAAGCATCTCCCATGTCAAGTTCATTAGCCATAGCAAATTATACCAGTGAGCCTTGTGGTCTCTTACTGTATTCTCTTTTCAAGATGTAAAGAACTGATTCTTTTATAATTTCAAAATGCAGTTTTTAAAATATGTATTATTAAACATTTATCAAGAAAAACAGGAAGACTTAAATAGTCAGCATTACCGCTTTATTATATGTTTATTCTGTTCTGTTCTGTTATATTCTATTTAATTTACTCCATACAGATTGGATAGAGGTAATTTGAAGGAAATATGACCAGTACATATATTTAGCCATACTAATCTTTTTGAACTCTGAGATAACCATTAAGACACCAATGTAACTCACAAAACAACTTCAGCTGAAGCCATGCTTACTTTAATTTCATTTCTTAGTTGCCACTCTTGAGGGGGAGTGAGTTAGAAAGGACTGGAATGTAGTGCCTTAATCCTCTAGACGAGTGGTTCTCAACCTGGGGGTCGGGACCCCTTTGGGGGTCGAATGACCATTTCCCAGGAGTTGCCTAAGATCATTAGAAAAGACAAATTTCCAGTGGTGTTAGGAATGAAAGCTTCTATTCTGGCACCTTGGAACATATTTTTACAATCCGACCAATTAGGTGTTTACAGTAGGTGTGTCCTTCCAACCTTCCTGCCAATCATATTAAAGCTCTGTTGGGACAATCGGCGCTAGACTTATGGTTGGGGGTCACCACAACATGAGGAACTGTAATAAGGGGTCACGGCATTAGAAAGGTTGAGAACCACTGCTGTAGACCAAACATCAACCAGATGCAATGTGAGAACCAAGGTCTTGGCATCATACATCTGCTAAGAGGAGGGGGAAATTATTACTAAACTGATAGGTTAATGTTACTCAGGACACCTGAGGGGGGTGGGAAGTATGGGAAATACTCAGAACTGGCTTCACCTTTCTAACTGTTGATATAATGTACTCAATAAAAGATTTTTCAAACATGAATGGAGCTCCTGAGTCCTGATTCAATTGGGTTCATTGTTAGAAATGATGATCACCAACCACTTAAGATGACGACTATGAAAGGGAGGACTTTGGTAACATCCTGCATATCCACTAGATCTTCAGGTGACTTTTAAAGGCTTACCTTAATTTAGCCTTATTTGAGCTATTCAGTCAGCATCAACACTGATGGTGATATACAGTTTTAACTGCTGTTTGATTAATTAATGATTATTACCTTCTGTTTGTTTCATGGAATTTTCTGATATTTTTAATGAATATATGTGGCTTCAGAGGACTTATCCATATTATAGCCATGTGTGCTGCATCCCAAATATAGAAAATCAAAAAGAGCACCTTAGAAATTATTTATGAAAAAAGCAACTTTTCCTTTTCCTTCTGGAAATGAACTGATTAGATTTTAAAGGTTTTTTAAAAATGTGCCATGGCAGCATGTACAGATTCAACATCAATGTGATGCCGTACATATTTCAAATATTATACAGTCATGTTTATTTTATAAAATATGACACATATCCTTATTTGTATTAATTGATTGCAATAAACTCCAATATGCCTCCAGTAGAATCATCTGCCATAGAAAGCTATCATTCATTAGTTTCTCAGACCTAGCTTCAAAATACTTGTTTTCCATCTGCTAGTTTCTTGCAGACATGCTGTTGATAAATCACACCTGTCTAAGTAAAAAGATAGTATTTCCTGTGCAAAATTCCAGGTTAGATGAAATTACATCTTGGGGTGGGAAAATATTTACTGTGTGTTACAAACATTGAAGTATTTTTATATATATTTCCTGTGGTTAGGGGAAAACAATGTTTTGTGTTTTGAAAAATAGGAGAATGGAGATACATTATATACAGGAGTGGGCTACTGCCCGGACCGGGGGGGGGGACCCAGTGGGGTAGCGAAAATGGAACTCCATCACAGATCACCCACTTTGCACTGAAAGATGTTGAAAGAAAATGCACAAGCCATGTCCACAGTGTGGAAGTAAAACTTTTGGTAGCCCATCACTGATTTTGGTAGCCCATCACCTCAAGAATGAGTATGTGTCTGTGCACACACAATGTAACTATATGCTTGTACACAGTTGGAAGTTATGAACCAGTAAATCAGCATTGCCAGCATACGGGCAGTCAAAACTATTTCCTGTTTACAAATAAATATCAAAGAATTATGATGGAGTTTTCAGTTATCTTTATTTCTATACTTACAAGAGTCTGCAAGAAATATATTGTGTGAAAGCAAAATATTATGACAATATTACTTCCTCCACCTATGTCCAGAGTATGTAACATTTAGCTAATGGGATAATCTGTTATTAGGGGTTTATAATTTATTATATTCCATTTGTTTGTTTATTTATTTATTTGATTTTTATCCCGCCCCTCTCTGAGGACTCTGGGCAGCTTACAACATATGAAAAAATACAGTTCTGAAATCCAATAAAACTAAAACAGTCTAAAATCCCCAATTTAATCTAAAAACAGTCATATTCACTCCAACATACATTTCATTCAGCATACATTCATTCATAGGCAGGGGGAGGGGGCGGTATGAATCTATGGGGGGAGCTGATTCCAGAGGGCTTGGGCCCCCACAGAGAAGGGTCTTCCCCTAGGCCCCACCAAGCAACATTGTCTAGTCCAGCGTTTCCCAACCGGTGTGCCGCAGCACACTAGTGTGCCGTGAGACATGGCCAGGTGTGCCGCCAAGCTCCAGCTGGGCGGGGCGCTGCCGGTACTTCCGTCCTGGGGCTCCCGCTCGCAGCTGTCAACCGGCTCCTGCTCGATGCCACGGTTTTCGGCGCTCTCCTGCTGGGCCCCAAAGAAGGAAGGCAGGAAGAAGGAGAGCTCCATTCTTCGCGCCTTTTCCCCGCCTTCCTTCTTTGGGGCCCAGCAGGAGAGCGCTGAAAACCGTGGCATCGAGCAGGAGCCGGTTGACAGCTGCGAGCGGGAGCCCCAGGACGGAAGTACCGGCAGCGCCCCGCCTAGCTGGAGCTTCTCTGGCGTCGACGGCAAGTGTCCTTTGTGGCCCGGCGGGAGGGCACTGGCGATGGGAGCGGGGGGGAGGCCGCAGCGGTCGCAGGCAGTCACGGGGAGATGGCGGCGGCGAGAGGGAGTGCTCTCTCTCTCTCTCTCAGCTGACTGCAAGCGGGAGCCCTGACGGTGGCGGTTGGACGTGCTGCTGGACGTCGTACATGCTGGCGCTGCGGGCCTGGAATATACGGTGTCCAGCTGCCGCCGTCAGGGCTCCCGCTTGCAGTCAGCTGAGAGAGAGAAAGAAAGAGAGACATATAAGAGAGGCAGAGAGAGAGAGAGAAAGAGAGACATAGCAAGAGAGGCAGAGAAAGAGAGACAGAGCAAGAAAGAGAGGCAGAGAAAGAGAGATAGAGAAAGAGAGAGAGAAAGAGAGACATAGCAAGAGAGGCAGAGAGAGAGAAAAAGAAAGAGAGACATAGCAAGAGAAAAAGAGAGACTTAGCAAGAGAGGCACAGAGAGAGAGAAAAAGAGAAAGAGAAAGAGAAAGAAAGAGAAACATAGCAAGAGAGACAGCGAGAGAGAAAGAGAGAGAAAGAAAGAGAGATAGCAAGAGAGGCAAAGAGAAAGAAAGAGACATATAGCAAGACAGTGAAAGAGAGAGAGAGAGCAAGAGAGAGAGAAAAAAGCAAGAAAGAGATAGCAAGAGAGACAGAGAGAGAGAGCAAGGGAGAGAGAAAGACATAGAGGAAGGGAAGGAGGGAGAGAGAAAGAGAGCAAAAAAGAGAGGAAGAAAGAAAGAAAGAGGGATGGAGAGAGAGAAAGAAGGGAAGGAAGGAAAAGAGAGAAAGAGGGAGAAATAGAGCGAAAGGGAGGAAGAGAGAGGGTTTTTTTGTCCAAACTTTTATTTAGCCTGCCCCCCGCCCTGCCCCCGCCCCCCCTTTCAGTGTTCCCCAGGATTTTGAAAATATGAATAATGTGCCGCGGCTCAAAAAAGGTTGGGAAACACTGGTCTAGTCGATGGGATCTGGAGAAGGCCAACTATGTGGGACCTTACTGGTAGCTGGGGCAGAAGGCAGTCCTGTAAGTAGCTTTGAACATGGTGCAAAATTAATGATCAACCTGTAACTCAACTTTCTCCAATCTGGTTCTCCCAAGATGTATAATTTCTTATTTTCTGTCACCAGCTAATCAATTTTAATCAATATTATTGCAAAATTAAGAAAGGTTACTGTACACCAAACTTCTCATTAGGCCAATCTTATATTTTATTTATTCATGTATTAAATTTGTTTGCTGCTCAGTGCCCAACTCACTATGAAGTAGCTTGCTTACAATGTTAAAAAGAATAAAATACAAAAACATGTATATAACAAAACAAAATACTCTAAAAATACCAATTTTCAATTATAACTAAAAGCTGGAAAGGGATGGATTAGAATGAATATAGGGAGAGGAGGGATCTGTCAACCACCAGAGAGGTAGATCACATGTGTCTGCGGTAATACCAGCCCATCCAGAAGTAAAAAATGTCAAAGTCCTAGACCTTGAAAATCCATGCATCCAAAGCATTGAGTCTTGCCAGGGTTCAGTCTGTTTTCCCCTATCCCTCTCTCAGCAGAGATACTCAAGTGCTATATCTGTCACATGTGGTCCAGATAGTAAATTTCATCCAGCACCCTCTGACAATGTTCCCTCTAATTTTTTTCAGGGTCGGCGGAAAAGTATAGTGTCTGAGCGGCAGTCCCCTTGGGACTGGGCAGCATAGAAGTACAAACAAACAAACAAACAAACAAACAAACAAATAAATAAATAAATAAATGAACGAACGAACGAACGAAAAAACAAACAAACAAACAAACAAACAAACAAACAAACAAACAAACAAACAAACAAATCCCCCCCAGGAAAGAGGTGCAGGAAAGCAGCGTGTTTAAAAGGCGCGCTGCTTTCACGGAAAGCAAAGCCGGCTTTCCTGGCCAGCACAGGGCTTTCCCGCTGCTTCCCCCTGAAAACAGAACAGAGGATGACAGGCAGGACGAAGCGGGGTGGAGCAACGCGAGGCTCAAGCAGGCAGCTTCCCCGCTTTTCTTTCGGCAGAAGAGGAGGAGAGGGGGCGTATCGGGTGGGCGGAGGGCAGCGCCTTCTACTGCCGGTGCCTCCCCCGCCCCCCCCACGGGCTGGCAGGGGGATGGGGACTGTGCGCCCATTGAAAAGGGTGCACGGGGGGTATTTGGGGCGTGCGCGTGCTCATGCGTGCAATCTACAGGGAACGGTGCCCTCTGACACTGACACGCAATCACCTTTTTCAACACGTTCCCTAGGGCAGACGAGAAATAGGCAGGAAGATCAAGTGATTTTTCTTTAAGGTTGGAATGAATCCAGACTTCCTTAAAAGGCCTGGAAATGTTCTCCTCTGCAGTATGAATTATCTGAGTTCACTGAAACTACCTTCTAGAAATAGAATTTGTAAAAGAAACAGTTACTTCTCCAAACTCAAATTCAAGGACAGATCAAGTCTTCACATAATTTTTGCTATAAATGGAAAGAGAAAGAAATAAGGATCCAAAAATTATATTTATTCACTTTTTTGTGTGTGCAAGGGGGATTATTTTTATATCGTGATTTTTTTGTTAACAGATTAGTTTTATTTTCTCTTCTCTTCTCTTAATATTTATGAGAGTGTGGTAAAGAATATTTCATAAATGGTATATAAAATAAAATGTATTTTATACTATGAAATTTGGGGAAAATTTTACGAATGGGTAACAACAAGAAAAAAAAATTAAAAAGACAAAACTAAAACTAAAACAAGATGATACATAGAAATAACATTGATAGTGAGCAAACACCAGATTCTGAAAACCTTCAATTGACTTGATATCAAACTCAATCCAAACTGACCCTAGATAAAGTGTATGTCAGAATAAAATATGTTAAAACAGCGGCCGCCATATGCCGCATACCAATAATTAAAGAAATTGCGAACTGTTAGGAAACAGTTCAAGGGGGGGGGTATGGGTGAAGGAAGGGCAAGAATGCAAAAAACATTTAGACAGAAAGTTTAGAATTTATACTTAATTATTGATATAATAATCTCTTTATTTTGAAATGACATGGATCATCTGTACAAAATAATTAAGAAAATAAGTACAATGATTGTATAATTATAAGTATATGTCAAAACAGCGATGTAAAATAAGACGTATTTGCTCTTCCTTTTTTATCTTTGTAATATAATAAAAACTTAAAAAAAATAAAAAATAAAATGTATTTTAAAGGCTCAACAGCAAAAGCCAGATAAGTCTGGTAAATCTGACACCACTCAACCAGTTGATAGAACAAAGGGTCAATCTCATCAGAATTTTCATCATGTGCATTCAAATGACTACAAACTGACTCAGAAATAATGTCATTCAAGCACAGCTCGCAAAGAAGACACATCAGCACAGCACGATTGTTGTTCCCAACGTTTGCTATTGCTTCTAGGAAAAGATGTATATAGCAGAATAAACACTTCTTTTCCTCGGTTCAGCAAGCTGAACATAATGGATATGAGAGAACGACTTGTTCTTTTCTCTTTAGATTCCAAACAGATCAGAATCCAATTCAGAAAAACAATGTGATCATTATACATTGAATAAAACTAAAATAGATTATAGGTTTCAGAATTTCTAAATAAGTATTGAAAAGAATCCAGTAGGTTCTCAAGAAAACAGTGAGTTAAAGCTATTACCTCAAATATTTATTTTTTGGGCAGTGACAATGAAAGAAATAACAACTCATTTATAATTATATAAAATGTGCTACGTTAGCAATAAATAGGAATAAAATTGTGAACGATAACAGAATTGAATTCAAATTGGCCAAACCATCAGACACTATCAGGAAAAAGTCTACAAGTATCCAGCATTTTACAATTGGGTAACATCAAGCATAGATGAGTTAAAAATAAGATTACATTGAGGAATAATTTATAACACAATTACTGTTTAGTTGATTTTTCAGCTTTTTAATAGTTAATTAGGCATGCTGATTTCAAAACTGTAGTTTTCTTCTACCACGTGAGTTTTTTTTTCTATACCTTATATATATAATACAGTTAATTAGGCAACAAGAGCATCAAAGTGCATTTTTTATATAACCATCTTGCTAACTTCCTGGAAAATCTTGGTGCAGTCAGTGAGGAGCAGATTGAGAGATTCCACCAAGATTTGAAGGTCATGGAGGCACAGTATCAAGGTAGGTGGGACATACATATGATGGCTGACTATTCTTGGAGCATCGAGCGAGAATGTCCACAGATTAAACACTCCAGAAAAAGCTATAAATGAAAATTTTTACCTTAATTACCATTTGATTAAAAAACCACTATTTGTATGAACACAATTAACTTGCAGTAACTATTATAGCATTTGTATGAATAAAATTATTCTTTGTAAACAATATATTTGGTAAATTTTTACTTTACTTTACTTTACTTTATACACCCAATTTGTATGATTTTTGAGGGTATCCTGAAGCTTAAAAAGCTGACATGATTGACAAATCTTTGGTTATTTTTGGATCCAGATACTAAAAGTTAGTTAAAAAGAAGTCACACATTTAAGACAATGAAATTGCTGTTCTCCAGTGTTAAAGAATACAGTGGTACCTCATGTACAAATGCCTCTACTTACAAACTTTTCTAGATAAGAACCGGGTGTTCAAGATTTTTTTGCCTCTTCTCAAGAACCCTTTTCCACTTACGAACCCAAGCCTCCAAAACTGTAACTGGAAAAGGCAGGGAGAAGCCTCTGTGGGGTCTTTGCAGCAGAGGCGGAGTAACGACAAAGAGCTGGATTTAAAATGGGTCATTTTTATTAATTAAATTTGCATAATTTATTCATTAAATTAGCATAAATTTAACTATAACCCTAACAAGGACCCGCAGGGTCAAACAATTGCTTCCAGGGCAGAAAATGATGTCAGAAAAAACTTCTGGGGCAACTTATGGGCGTAGCTCCGTGTTGATCCAGGTGAAGGGCCCCGCCCTCACCTGGATCTCTGCCATGCACCTGCATGTGGGAGGTCTCGCCGTCTAACCCCTACAAGGGGAAAGAAATGGGCGGGACCCAAAGACAGGTTCCCCCCAATTGCTCAGGCCGTTAGCACCATGAGCCTTTGGAGAAAACCTGTCAATCATCCCCCAAGATGCCCAACGGAGAACACGCAGTTGCTAAACACCACCCAGTTTTCCGCCCCTAACATGCCTACCCAAATGACCAGAGATAAGCCAATTAACCTAAACAGGGGGGCAAAGCACCCCCTAACCGTATATCCGTACCGCAGTGTGGAATAGGCAAACAAACGGTCACAGAAAATACTGAGACCGCCAAAAATTCCTATTCGGCCCCCCTAAGGGCGACCCACAGTGGCACACTGAAAGATAGGGAGGGCGGGCGGGTGTTCGCTCTGTCGTCATCGGGGCGAAAAGGAGGCCCAAAGCCTGCACAGCTCTTTTATAGGGCTGGCAGGCTCTGCCCCCGACGACGTCATCGGCTATGGCCGATGCTTCTAGAAATGGCCGAGATCTCGTGAAATCTTGCGAGATCTCGGCCCCAAGATAGCGGCTACGCCGAAGGGCCATGTCTCCCTGGCTCTGCGGCAAATCCGGGCCAGGGGGTGAAGCACCGGCTGGGCATTCTAGGAATCTCCTGGGTTCTTATTAGAAGCATTTAACATTCCTGTTTATTTGTTTAGGACAACTTTTTCTACAAGAATCATACAAACACTGCTTTATCTCTTATTGATTACCTCAGCCAGACAACTGATTGATTAGTTTACAGAATGTACTATTACTATTATCTAATCAATGCAGGAGCACACAATAGATGCAAACCTATGGTAAATCACTGCCTGACTCCGTAGTTTCTTCCTCAAACCCCTAAAGATTTAACCTTAGACTGTCTACTGTAGACCTCACTACATTCCTAAGAGGTCTTTAAGGGACATGTTTAAGTGCACCAGCATGTCTACTGTCCCTGTCCTATTGTTTCCTTATATTCATATCCATCTCATGTATTCATAATCATATTTATTCTTGTAACTCTTTCTAATACATGCTTGATTAAAATAAATACAAAATAAACAAAATAAAAACTATTATTGTTGTTAATTAATTTGTTTTAATGATCTTTCATTCCAATAGGCTATTGTATGTGCTTGTTTGTTCTTTCCAGTTTGAGAAACAAATTTTTCCTAATTTACTATTTTTTCACCTCCAATGTGCGAAATATAATGGAATGTTGTCCAGTGCCAACCACATAGAATTTTAAATTTGTCATTGAAATAGAACTCTTTTGCCCTGCATTAATTAAATACTGCACTGTACCGTGAAGTAGAGCAATATTTATGAAAAGGAAAATATATTTGTGGGTTGTTAACTTTGAAGAAATGTCATATATTTTTTTAAATGACTCACAATTTTGGCTTGCTGAAAATAGATCTGACAGATGAATTAGTGAGCAGACTGAGGTGCTCAAAGATGCATGGTAAGTGTGATTTATTATATACTTTAAACGCTGTAACTCATTGGTCCTAAAGTTTATCAAATTATATTATGCTTTCCGAGTCTATGCATGGCTTTGTTTTAGCAAGTTTAAAGATATAAGTATTTTAACAATGATCTACAATTGCATTACTCTTAAATATTGCAGCAGCCTTGAGATATATAGAAACAATTCAAAACTGGATATTGGGTTATTTAAGCATATGATATATTATAGAACAAATATTAGGAAGGCATATTGTAGATTGCATTTTATAATTCATAGTTTCCTCATAGGTTAACATAGGAAATTCATCATGAAATTCATGAGGTATTATGAAACAAATTCATCAAGTTTTATGAAACAAATAATAAATACATTCTTAGGAGTGTTTTAGGTAATTGCATACTCATTCTCACACTGACAAACAAAAGTATCATAATTTCTGTGTAGAACAAACACTTCTTCAAATTTCCTAAGATTTTAGGTAAAGAAAGAAAGTAGAATTTCCACACATTTGAGTGCCCTATGCATTAAATAAATAAATAAAAATAAACAGATGGAGTTTAAGAATTAAATTAGAATTAATTTAAAATTAAACATTATGTAGTCAGTGACAAAAAGGAGAAAACAAAAAATCCATTCAGAGAAGTTCTTTTTCTCTTTTGGAGATAAGCTCCAAAAGGTAAGGAAAACTATTTACTCATAGAAGACATTGATTGGACTTCTATCACCTGTTATTCTAAAATAAGGAATAATGCACTTAAATTACAATATGGGCAAAGCCAATTATCTGTGCAGTCCCAAGGTGTATATATATTTCTTTACTAGAAGCCATGAGATAAATTATAAAAATGTTTTTTTCTTGTTTACTTTTTGAAAAAATAAGATGCTTTGGATTTATTCATTTGTGGAGTTTGTATCCCTGTGGTCTATACAAACACTTTACACTCTATTGTGTTTATATATTAGTCCCTGGGTATTGCACAAAATAAATATGCGATACACATCTTAAACAGGGTAAAAAAATTCCTAAAATAAATTAGCAGTAGGATTGTCAAGTATTTTTTTTAAGTCTAAAAATTACTTAACAAAGAAGAGACCACATGGAAGACATAATATGATTTTTTTCTGAGG
This sequence comes from Erythrolamprus reginae, assembly GCF_031021105.1. Lineage (NCBI taxonomy): Eukaryota > Metazoa > Chordata > Lepidosauria > Squamata > Dipsadidae > Erythrolamprus > Erythrolamprus reginae. The sequence continues at coordinate 48,287,975 of NC_091953.1, forward strand.
GAAAAATGTGCAGTGGGATACTTTAGGCCTTTTTGCATTTTCCCTTTACCAGAACTTCCTGATTTTTGTTGAGTGGATGGTTATATTATTTTTGTTAACTTTTCCTTTTTCTATATCATCCTTTGTTTTCAATAGCAAAAATTACTACTTTGGAGAACTGGGGAAAGTCTTCTACTGCAGATGATTTCATCAGAAGCTTCATGATCTCTAATGTCAGAATCTGCAGGTGGCAGCGGGTTCGTCATCGTCTATTACAAACCTTTTGTCACAATCTGATTCCACTCTGTTTCTTTATACCATGTTAGAACAGTTTCTTAAAAATTTGGATCACCAATACACACTCTTTTTGGCAGAAAATGTGGCTCCGACATTTTAATCTTTTATATATATTATAAATATATATTATATTTATAAACTTTTATATTCTTGCATTATGTTTTCAAGTTGTTGTCTTTATTGCATACTGCCTAGAATAAGTTGGAGTCATGCAGTAGCTAAATACAATACAATAAATCAAATTGGAGACATGAAAAGCTGAATATTTCCTCATAATTAGTAACATAAAAGCAATGCCATGTAAAATGTTTTATTGAAAAACTAAAATATGAGGTGATTTTCAAATATAGAAACATAGAAGATCGACGGCAGAAAAAGACCTCATGGTCCATCTAGTCTGCCCTTATACTATTTCCTGCATTTTATCTGAGGATATATCTCCATCCATATATATATATTAGCAGTTGCTAATTCTCTGCCTTACAAGGCAGAGGCTGCCAGATCGAATCCCAGTAAGGAAAGGTGTGGCAAGCTGATGAGGCCAGAACAAGGCCGAAATGGGACCATCCTAGTCTCCCTTAATTTTAAAAATTCCAGCTAAAAACATTTGATACATACAGAATATAGTTGTCAGCTATGAATAAATTAACTGCCTTGAAATGGTCCTGGGTTGGGCCTAGAGGCAAAAAGGAGCTGTGACGTTCCTTCAATATACCAGGGTGATCCGACATAAAAAAACTTATAGCACCTCCCTGGTACAGAGCTGGAGGGATCAGGTCTGGTGGCTCAACTGCTAATTCTCTGCCTTACAAGGCAGAGGCTGCCAGATCGAATCCCAATAAGGAAGGGTGTGGCTAGCTGATGAGGCCAGAACAAGGCCGAAATGGGACCATCCTAGTCTCCCTTAATTTTAAAAATTTCTACATTTCCTACTTGAGAACTTTTCTATTTTAATGTCAAATGTGTAAATCAGACCTTCATTTCTTTGACAGTGATGGAAAGCAATGACTTCACCTTTTTCTGACACTAGAATTCTAAAAAAGGACCTAAGAATTAATGCATATCAGAAGAACAAATATCATGACAATAAAACAAATCTATCAAATTAATCAATCAAATTTTAAACTTGATGCTTTCTATATGTGTAGGATTCCAGCTACCATAATTCTTTGAATGCATGACCATAAGTTGGGAATTCAGGAGACTGTGATCGAAAACCTCTGGACATTTTAGAAAGCTTATATGACCCAGGATTTGGTCTGACAGCAGACAAGTCCAAAATTGCTTGTAATTAGGCAGACTAGTAAACTGAATTTATCCATAAAATAGATATTGCAGACTTTTTCGGTTATAAAAGAGATACCACAATAAAATATCATGGTAAATAATGACAGTGTACATATTTCATATTTGGACAGAGTTAAAGTTGTCACATGCATAATAGCTATTTGCACTGGTACGGAATAAGAACACAGACACCAAGAGCTGGGTTTAAATGGGTCACTTTATTAAAGTTAAATGAACTTTAATTGATTATCCACCAATAACCAGGACCTGCAGAGGTCACTAGAAAATTTAGGGCAGAAATAATTCACGAATAACCTTCCTGGGCATCTATGGGCGTAGCTCCTTGCTGAACAAGGTGAAGGTATCATGTCTTCACCTGGTTCCTGGCCACGCCTTGGTGTATGTGTGTGTGGCTAACCGTCCAATCCCTTTCCTGTTATTGGGTTAGGTGAGTCCCAACGGCACCCCCTCTCCAATCACCCAGGTCATGCCTATAGTTCCTGGCAAGAGACTGCCCATCATCTTTCAAACGTTGCCCTAAAGAATAACAAGCAGTTGCTATCACTGCCCATTTCCACCCCTAACCTGCCAACCCCAGTGACCAAAGGGAAAGCCAATCATCAAATTGTGACTAAATGTGCCACATCCCCTAACCAGTCCATCCTCACTCCCCAGTGTGGAATAGGCGAAAAAACTAAAGCGCTGAGACCACAAAAATTTCCTATTCGTCCCCCATAAACAACCCCTTCGAGGCACACTGTAAGATAGGGAGGGCGGGCAGGTGTCCACTTCTTCGGCAGCCAGGGGGGAAAGGGAGAATGAATGCCTGAGGTGCAGCCCTATTTATAGGGCTCACCTGGCACGCCCCCGGCTGAAACAGGCTGTGCATGGGAACACACAGCTGGCAATGGTGATCTCATGGTGCCCAGCAAAATATCAATGTATAGATGGTGAAACTGCCAAGGCCGTCTTTTTCCTGCTCCAGTGCTTATTCTATTATTTCATCTAATTATTTCATAACATTATGATACATATTTTTCTTTCTAGTAATTTCTCACTGATAAAAATAAGCATAGATCTAAAACAGTATTTTGTTAGAAGTATGCAACTTATTTTCATACCCTTGATTTTGAATCATAATTCAATATCTTACTTATTGCTGCTTAATTGCCAAATTCTTAAGGCTTGAATAAGGCAAAATACAAGTGTCACCACCTATTGCAAGACTTTTCTTTTTCTCAATAGCTGTTGCTGTTTTCACATTTACTTCATTAGAAGGAAAAGCAGAAAAAGAAATAAATAAAAATCACGGGACTTTTGATATTATGCAATAGCACTGTTTGTTTCCTGGGAGTTTATTTGATGGCATATTGGTGAATAATTTAACTTTGATTTGGAAATTATATTTGCGTGTACTTGTACCAGAACTAACTTCCTATTTGTCTCAGTTTAACCTTGCTATTCTGTTCGAGTCTATGCAACACAAAATTGAAGTTTGAGACCCTGTAAAAAATTTTCTTTGCATTTCTGAAACTTGAAATTTCATGACTTTTCATCATTTCAGGGGTTTTCTCTATGAGAATTTTTTGGGGGGGTGGGGGTGAGGGGCTTAGTTTTTCCTGGGCAAAAAAAGTCACACTTGTACTGTTTATGAGCTGTGTGACTCGCACCGAAAATTCTTTATTTTAAGTGCTTATATTTGGTCAATTTGAAAACTTCTTTCCCTTCTTTCAACTAGGTTGAATTTCTGCACACAATGAAATGAAAATTGAAATAAAAAATAATACTTATTGGTTTATTTTGTTCATAAAAGCTCGCCTGCCCCCTTATTTGTGAATTTTTTTTCAATTTATAGATAGTTTAGCCTGCAAAATGTGTACAATTTTACTACATTTGGTGTGCATAAATCACTTTAAAAGATTTAAAAAGGAAATGAGAGGAACAGGAAGTTGTTTGGGGAGAAAAGATAGGGGGCAGAAGAGATATCTTTAAAACTAGACAGAGGGAATGGGTAGAGAGAGGGAGGGAAATATAACTGAGGAACTAGCAAAAAGAAGACAACAAAGAGGAGATATTACCAAAATTAGTGATTAATTAAAATGGGGAAATCACTCTAAAAGATTTAAAAAGGAAATGAGAGGAACAGGAAGTTGTTTGGGGAGAAAAGATAGGGGGCAGAAGAGATATCTTTAAAACTAGACAGAGGGAATGGGTAGAGAGAGGGGGGAAAGTTCAATTGCATAATCAGAAAATAGATTTAGAAGTAGATGGAGTAGAAAATTTAAGAGAAGACTATGGAGGCAAGGCAAAAAAGAGAGAAATGCTAAAAGTGATGTGGACAAGAGATGATGGATGAGAGTAAAAGATCTTCAATGAATATATTTCAATAATGTGTATTAACATTAGAATTATATAGCATAATTATTTTGTATGTAGTGCAACAGACATTAGGGTAAATACTTTAATAAAAATAGATGTGATGAGTGAAATATGATTTTTTAAAAAGTTAATAGACATAGAAATAAGAAAGGAATAGTAGTAGTAGTAGTAGTAGTAGTAGTAGTAGTAAATGTATATGTGTGTGCATATGTGTGTGTGTGTAACATATTTTCTGATAATGAAAAGGAAGGTGGACTACTTTAGATCTATTTCAGGCTTATTTCCCTTCCTCAGGTAGCCACAGCTTACTGGGATTTGAACCTGGGGCTCTGCCTTGAAAAGCAGCGGCTTTAGCCTCTAGGCTACAGGCTCATCTCTTGTATCAGTTTGTACCAGGAAAGGACTATGTGTGATTTTTTGTGGGGTCACCCTGGTATATTGAAGGAGCAAAAAGCTGTGATGCTTCTTCAATATACCAGGGTGACTCGACAAACAATCTCTCTCTCTCTCTCTCTCTCTCTCTGACAGTCACTCACTCTTTCTCTCATACACACACATGCACACACTAACACATTAAGATAAAGAATAAGGAGTTTTTAAGAACTGAAGGGTGGTAGTAAGGCTAAGTTTAAATAATATGAAATAAATGAAAATGAAATGTGATAAGTATGAATAAAATATTATTTATTTATTTATTTGTATTGAAATGTATGATACCCTGGTATCACACCATTCACACATTGATATGTATAAATAATATAATTTTTTAAAAAAAATGGCAAAAAGAAGAAGAATAAAAATGGGGAAATGTATGTCAGATGATTCAAATGGTTGGAGCTTTATTGACCGCAGAATACAGCATGAGACTATATCCTGTAAAAGTTTGTAAAGATCTTTTCACCTGTATATTTTGCCCATTGTTTTAAAGACAATTTAATTTTTAAGTAAACCTATTCATTTCAATTGATTTACTGATGATAACATCATCAGAATCAGATGATAACATGCTGTTCTATGGAAAAAAATAAATATGACATCAGTGTTTTCATTTCCTAATAAGCATTTGTATTAAACTGCCACTTAGAAAGGTAAGTGCATTCATACCAGTGAATTGAATAATCAGGATATCAGAAAAACCAAGTAGAGGTTAGCCTCTCACTTTTGTTTTCCCTCTTTCGCTGTTCCTTCCTCTTTATCTACGCACAGACAGACATACTTCGTTTATCTCACTATACTGAAAATCCAAGAAGTAACTTTGGAACTATACAACCAGGAGTGGGCTGCTAGCCAGAACAGTAAATTGGGCTCACCGTCGCAGCTCATGAGTTTTGTGGGGCCTGTTTTTTTGTTTCTGCGCATGCCAAATCATGGGCACACCTGCAGCTCTGTGGGCAATTTTGCTCTATCCACAGGTGCAGAAGCAAAATCGTGCTGGCCCCGCAAACACTCCCGAGTCGCGGGGGCGAGCTCAATTTAGCATTCTGGCTGGAGCCCACCCCTGTATACAATCCAGCAACTGCACCAATACAATACTTTTACCAGGAGATGTGTGAGATGAGTTGGGGTTGCATACATACATGTACAATGACAGGTATAAACAGAGAAACATGTTTACCATAAATAATATTAACATTTTGAGTGTTCAGGGCAAAAGCCAGGCATTAAAAATTAAAATAAGTATCAAGTCTTCATCCTTCAATCATGGAGAATGGATTGACAAAGTACCCTAGCAGAGGGTGGGCCAGAAATTTTATTATTTTCCAAGCTGACCCCTGAGTTAGGAGTCCCATTTCTGAACTAGCATGACTGATGGAGGAATTCTGGGAGTTGAAGTCCACTAGTCTTAAAGCTGTCGAGTTTGAAGACCCCTGAGTTAGGGGTTAGGAGTGCAAGGGTCTTTAAATCTGGAAACTTTTAGACTTTTGGACTTTAATTTCTATTTCTGAGCTAGCATGACTGGTGGAGGCAGACATGTTTGCTGCTCTTACTCCCTATCATCAGATGAGGGGGCTTTCTGAGTCAGGGAGGAAAGATGCGGTTCTCCTCGACCTGCAAGGCAGTCCCTTATTACTTCGGCACCCCTCCAGGATGGCTATGACTCCAATTGGAGATGTTCAGAATGGGAGAGTTCAGAATGGGGCCACGGAGCTCAGGGTCATCACTTCTGGAAGCACAGCCAGAAGTCACTTCCCCATTTTATTCTGATTGATATTACACCTGGCCCAAGGAGCAGACTGAAATCAGAAATAAATTGCTAGATTAGGTGAGAGGGAATTAGAATAGTTTTGAAACTTCTTGTATGGAAAATACAGTAATAATCAATTAGGAATGACACTGGGAAAGCTCACAGTTTAGCTGCTTTTTGTACTATATATATGCTAGTTTGAATGACTAGAATCTTTGGTCACTGCTTGCAAGGTACCTAGTCTGGACTATAGAGAGACCATATCCTTGTATTTGCCCTCTATTTCAGGCTATGATATCAATTGGCTATTGTTTGCCTTCCTGTTGCCCCAACATTCTTTTGTTTGTACATTATTAACTGTATTTTTATGTGTGTGTTAGTGTGTGAGTGTGCATGTGCACGCATGCATACACACATAAAGTTAAAAATGTCTAATCAGGAAATGGTTACTCTATTTTTTTTAACATGGCTGTTAACATGGCTATTTAAAAGTTTGTAGGTCACATATCTGGGGCTTTAATGATTAAGCAAAATGGCAAAATGGTCAGTAGAATTCTATGCATATCTTCTAAAAAAAAGGGTTTCCTAAACTTTTTATCCCTAAGAAAGGTATAATATTACTTCTGTAATAAATCTTTTACATTACTTTTTGAACATTATTGAACAATAATGGACCTGCATCTGTAGTTGTATTTACATTCAACTCTGAAGAATGTAGAACAGCAATGGACAATAAAGCCTCTCCCAAAATTGCTGCTGAAGTGCAGTTTGTGATCTGACAAAATGATAACATTATCAAGGGCATTTGGAGTAATACATTTAATTGCACATAATTAATTAAATTTTAATTTAGTTAAATATAGCTTTGAATGAAATTAAATCAATTGGTTTCTTTTAGCTATGCTCATTTCTCAGATCATCCTAGCATACTGTTCATAGAACAAGATAGACTAGTCAGCAAACTCCAAAAACCTTACATATTCCTAACAGCACTTTTTGTTTAGGAGTTTCTTGAAATTTGAAACATATATTCATCCTATGATAAAATACAAGAAATAGTATATGGGCAGACAAGATGGACCATGGGGTCTTTTTCTGCCATCAATCTTTTATGTTTCTATATTTCTATTTCATTCATGCAATGGATTTGTTCCATCTTAGTGCCGAGCCTCAATAATCAGATGCACACCAATTGTCCAATTAATAAAATGATTTAATATTTACAAAAGTCTCAGTATTGTAAGAGTATTAAAGGAGTATTTTCAAAGAGAGAAGCAAATCTAGCAAAGTGTTATGAATTGGCCAAAATCCCAGAGCGAAGATAAACCCAGTAATAATTACCAGTTGTAGCAAGAGTTCTAAAGTGTAGTTCACAGAAATTAACTGGAAGGCTGAAGCTCATTAGCAAAGCTAAGAATGTTCTCTTTTGAAATACAAATTGAATGTAAGAGTCAAGAAAAGATGATTCCAAAACGAATTATGTTGTTTTTCTGCAACAAGGCAGGGCATTCCACATCGTTAAATAGTGTGAGACCATGACCCATTACCCAGCAGTACTACTCATGAGTGACTCTTCTCTTAGCCAACCATTCCTGTCTTCTGGATTCCCTCCAAACTTTTGAATCCAGAAGAGGCTTTTCTTCTTCCCCAGAGTCAGTCATGACAGGAAATGCAAAGTCATTCCTGACAGGAAGTGCTGATTCACTCATGCCAGGAAGTGCAAAAGGCCCTGGTTGTTCTGACCCTAACCCCTCATCACTTTCACTGTTACTCTCAGATGCCACACTCACAGTCTCTGCATCCTGTGAGTCCATAGCCATTTACGCAGGATGCGAGCGAACCATCACAGGATTATTGATAAATATTTTATATTGAAGAACATTTCACAATGATATTTTTTATCCTGAATGGGACAGAGTTCCTTCAATTAATAAAAAAATTATTGCTGAAATTCTTGGCAACAATCTTAGCATTACCAACTATAACTATGAAGATAACATGTTATCTCCTGCCTCACATATCCCAGTGGCCAGTCAGATCCCACAGAGTTGGCCTTCTCCAAGTCCCGTCAGCCAAGCAATGCCACATGGCGGGGCCTAGGGTAAAGGCCTTCTCTATGGCAGCTCTGGTCCTTTGGAATCAACTCCCTCTTGAGATTCGCACTGCCCCCACCATTCTTGCCTTTTGTAAGGTTTTAAAAACACACCTTTGCCAGCAGGCCTGGGGCGGTTGAGCATTGACATCTTGCTCTGGCCAATAGTATGATTGGGATTGGATGATTTTGAATGAATGGGTTTAATCTTGGGAATTTTTAAGTTTTGTGTTTTAGGGCAGGGTTTATATTTTATCTGTAATTTTGTATTGATTTTATGCTGTAAGCCTCCCTGAGTCTCCTGGAGAAGGGCGGCTTAGAAATTTGATAAATGGATGGATGGATGGATGGATGGATGGATGGATGGATGAATGAATGAATGAATGAATGAATGAATGTTTAGGGACAAGAACCATAATCTCTAGCATTGATCTTGGATGGTCCTAATGAAGCATTTGCTATATATTTCTATGCTTTGAGGTCTGTCTGTCGGTATGTCTACCATCTATATATCTATAATCAGGGGTGGGCTACTGACTGGACGGGTGGGAATGCAGTGGAGTAGCGGAAATGGGGCTCCACCCTAGAGC
>NC_091953.1:48299283-48323374 GCF_031021105.1 Erythrolamprus reginae
ACAGAACAAAGTATTCAATGAGAATATTTCTTTCATTCAGATCTAGGATGTGTTATTTGAATGTTTATTTTTTTTGAGCAGTATATATATTATATATATTTTTTGCTGATTAGTGAAAAGGAAAGGAGTCTAGTATAGATCTATTTCGACCTTGTTATGGTCTTGTTAGCTAGACATACCCTTACTGGGATTTGTACATACATACATACATACATACATACATACGTATTAAATTGCAACATACATATGCTGTGTGTGGGGGGGGCATGGGGGAGATTTGTGTTTATATATCTGAATACAGAAAACATGGTTATTGAACTTCATGAAAACTGTTTTTCCGCCCTAGCATTGTGTGCTGTACTCTGAATCTTCAGCTAATATTTTTTCTTGATACTTTGCCCAGTGTTACCATCCGTACATCTAGAAAATACTTTCTGGAACAGTGTGGAAGTGATTAAGTAGACTGTGAGGTAGGCACCTTTGCCTCTTCCATTAGATTTATAGTCTTTCAGGTACATTGAAGAGATTAAACTGACCTTAACAACTCTTGGTTGCTTTCATTTTTCATATTTCTCTTAATATCTACGTATCTACGTAGCTTCTGCTCTGGCAATCTCACACTACTGACTAGAGCCTACAAAACCTATGCCAGACCCATTCTCGAATACAGCTCATCTGTCTGGAACCCACACCACATCTCAGACATCAACACTCTCGAAAACGTCCAAAGATATTTCACCAGAAGAGCCCTTCACTCCTCCACTCGAAATAGAATACCCTACGAAAATAGACTAACTATCCTGGGTCTAGAAAGCTTAGAACTGCGACGCCTAAAACACGACTTAAGTATTGCCCACAAGATCATATGCTGCAACGTCCTTCCGGTCAACGACTACTTCAGCTTCACAAGAGCACTCAACAGATTCAAACTTAATATTAACCGCTCCAAACTTGACTGTAAAAAATATGACTTTAACAATCGAGTTGTCGAAGCATGGAACTCATTACCGGACTCAATAGTGTCAACTCCCAACCCCTAACATTTCTCCCTTAGACTCTCCACGATTGACCTCTCCAGGTTCCTAAGAGGCCAGTAAGGGGCGTATATAAGTGCACTGATGTGCCTATTGTCCCCTGTCCAATTGTTTTCCCTTATCTTATATATCATACATATTCTCTCCTTATCTATCTATGTGTATATTCTCTCCTTATCTCTTATATCATATATATATTCTCTCCCTTCCATCTACTTCTCTTCTTTTTTACTTTCTATCTTTATATATATTACTTAATGTCTATTCTCTTCCATATGTATTGTATATTGGACAAAGAGTAAATAAATAAAATAAAAAATAAATTGTGAAATAACAGTTATATATTTGTCAATAAATTAATGGTTTAGATTAGGGAAAGGGAAGTTGCTGAGCCACAACATTCCACAATCCCTCAAAATTGCCTATCCTACCTGGAATTACTGACAACTGCAGTTCAGCAACATCTGGAAATTTTAATTTCTCATTCCTGATTTAGATGTTCCAGATTATATGTTTCCCATAAGGCCTGGCATAAATAGAACTGCTGTTAGCCTTTACAAACAGCGTGAAGGAATGGGAAACAACATAGAAAACCCATATAGCAAAAATATCAGTCTTCTAGGTATTCTATTCCTTTCATTGAAACAGTAAATTCTACCTGTTTTCTATTTAACAGAAGTGTTTAGAGTCTGATTTCAGTCCCCTTTTTCACTCTGTGTGATTTAGATACTGAGAAGGTGCTTTGTTATAGTACTTGCTAAACCTCCAGGGGTGAAGAGCATGGCTTGTACCTTCACATTACTCTCTTGCCAGGTGGTACAGCAGCTTGTTGCAGCAGTTAAAATACAGAGCCATATGTCCATTTTTCTATTGAAAGTGCTTTGGAGGAAAGGACATTTGGGAAACAAAAAAAGAAAAATGAATGGCAAGAGAAATTTTGTTGTTGATGTTATTTTGGTAGCCTGGAGAAACTAATAATAATCAGCTATGTAATAGATAAATGGCAACTTTGATCTAGAAAATCATGTTGATTTATCATAATCTGTAAGGATCTATCTTACTGTAATCCTTTTTTGGAATTATTTAAAAACCACAGAGGATCCAAGCCCGGTCCACAATAACATTAATAGAAAATATTCAGAAGAGAAAACTAGTTTAATTCTCATCTATGGAACTTGAACAGCTTGTTTCAAAATATTTGGGTGACATTTAGAATAGACATTTAGAGCTGGACGACTAACTAACTAACCCCCAGCCCGGGTTCGGAGGGGTGCTGGGAAGCCCCCCAGGCCGGCTGCGACCTTTTAAAACAGCCGCGCCGCTTCCCAGATGAGTCCTGAAGCCAAACGCCAAAGGCGAACTTCCGCGTTTGGCTTCAGGACTCATCTGGGAAGTGGCGCGGCTGTTTTAAAAGGTCGCAGCCGGCCTGGGGGGCTTCCCAGCACCCCCCTAACCCCCAATCTGGGTTCGGGGAGGTGCTGGGAAGCCCCCCAGGCCGGCTGCGACCTTTTAAAACAGCCGCGCCGCTTCCCAGATGAGTCCTGAAGCCAAATGCCAAAGGCGAACTTCCGCGTTTGGCTTCAGGACTCAGCTGGGAAGCCGAGCAGCTGTTTTAAAAGGTCGCAGCCGGCCTGGGGGGCTTCCCAGCACCCCCCCGAACCCCCAACCTGGGTCTTCCTGGCCGCCCACGCAAAGGGGAAACCCCGGCTCCTCGCTGATGCCCGCCGCTCGCCCACCCGCCAGCAAGAGGGGGAAGACCCAGGGAAGGTTCCTTCGGCCGCCCAGCAGCTGATCTGCTCGGTAGCGCAGCAGCAGCAGCGAGGAACCGAATCGGGTTTCCCCTTTGCGTGGGCGGCGGGGAACGCAAACTCCACCATCTACACATGCGCGGCCATAGAAAAAAAGGCCGCGCATGCGCAGATGGTGTTTTTACTTCCGCAACCCTACATTGCGAAAAATCGATTATCGCGAGGGGTCTTGGAACGGAACCCTCGCGATAATAGAGGGATCACTGTACTACATTCTATAAACTTTGTTAAATAATAATAATAATAACAACAGAGTTGGAAGGGGCCTTGGAGGTCTTCTAGTCCAATCCTCTGCTTAGGCAGGAAACTCTACACTACTTTATACAGATGGTTGTCCAACATCTACTTTAAAACTTCCAGTATCCTTTCAGCTCTGCCTCCTGCTCCTTACCTCCATCACTCACTGGCCTGCTCAGGCAGCTTGTCCTCTGCCTGCCCTTTCCACATCCTTCAAATGGGGGATGCAGGTGAGGGCAGCATGCGGGAATTCCCCACAAGAACAACCACCTGGTCAGGCTGAAAGATGGTGATGGGAGGATATCTGTACAATTGGTGAGTGAAACATTACTTCTATATGAAATAAAGAGGCTTCAGCAACAGAGCTGCTTCCCTTCTAACTTAGTTGTGTCATTTCCCATCTGGACATTTATTCTATGATTTTTATACTTTCATCCAGAAAGTTTTAGGTAGCTAGATGGACATTTGGGGGAGGGGTAAGGAAGAAGGGAGTGGATGAGCTCCTGGAAATTAATCTTAACTATTCTGATTTCTAATTCTTGAGAAGTAAATAATAGAATACTTTATTAGCCAAGTCTGATTGGACACACAGGAAGTTTGCCTCAGGGGCATAATCTGGATGCAATTTAAAGTGTTGGTCATGACCTATAAAGCCCTACGTGGCTTAGGACTAGGTTACTTACCAGACCATCTTCTGCCTCACGTATCAGATCAGCCGGTCAGTCCCGTAGGTTGCCCTTCTCAGGTCCCATCAGCTAAGCAATTCCAGCTGGTGGGGCCTAGGGGAAGAGCCTTAACTGTGGCAGCCCCACCCTACCAGAACCAACTCCCTGCAGAGATTCGCACTGCCCCCACCCTCCTGGCCTTTCGCAAGGTCTTAAAAACTCACCTTTTCTGGAAGGCCTGGGGCTGTTGAACATTAACATATTGTTCCTGCTGATGATATGAAAGAATGAATGTGAATGTCTGTTTTTTATATTGTTGGGGTTTTTAATACTAGTTTTATGTTTGGGTTTCCCTTGCTGTATTTTGTATTTTATTCCTATTTTTGTAAGCTGCCCTGAGTCTGCAAAGAAGGGCAGCATAGAAATACAAACAAACAAACAAATAGATAAAATAATCTCTTAGTGTACATACAAACAACAAAGTGATACAGTAGGTCATAGTTACCAAGAAAGAAAGAAAGAAAGAAAGAAAGAAGGAAGGAAGGAAGGAAGGAAAGAAAGAAAGAAAGAAAGAAAGAAAGAAAGAAAGAAAGAAAGAAAGAAAGAAAACTTATGACTACAACTAAGCCCAAAATTTTGGTTGCCAAGCAAGAGCATTGCTAAGTGAGTTTCACCACATTTTACAAGTTGATCATGCCCACCCGGTCATCTGACATGCCCACAAAATAAACCACGCTCACAGAATCAGCAAGAAAAAGTTTAGATAAAAATGTGGTAGATAAACCATTTGTTGATCTGACAAAGACATTTTTGACTTCACATTAAACTCAGTCTGATGAACAATGTTGTGAAAGTGATGAATGAGGAAGGTGATGGTTTTCATTATTTGAGACAGATATTTTCATGAATAATTTATCCAGAGATCAGATATGTCATCAAGGACAAGCAGTTCAAAGGTCTGTTAGTAAGACCAGATAAAATTGCATGGAAAACATTCAAGGATTCATTGACAATTTTGTTAGCACCTAAGACCAACTAAGTACAGTCAGTTGGTTGACAAACTTCTTACAGCATGCAAGACCACAAAGTGTGCAATGTGTCACTGAAGATGCATTTTCTGCATTCACACTTGGATTTCTTCCCCAAAATCCAGGTGTACTCAATGAAAAACATAGTGAAATGTTAATTTCATTTATACTGTAATATAAACGTTAATTTATTAAAGAATAAACTTCTGGTATTTAAACAACATTCATTCTATTTTTCCCATTTATTTATTTTCCCACAATTCAATTTTCCAAGTAGTCAAAAAATCCCAAGTGATTTTCCTTTCGCTTACCATGATGAAAAGAAAGAAAAATGCATTTTTATATAACTAAAAATAAGTTCATAAAACTGTCAAATCCTTTATAATTTTTGCCTGATTAAAGGTCATTCTTCACTTTATTTTACTTTTTAGTTAGTTAATGGAATGTACTGTCATAATTAAATGGAATGTCTTGAGAAAGTTTGAAAACTCAACAATAGTATTCAAGATAAAAGAGTAAAAATAATTTCCACAGGAGAATGACCTTTCTTAAATGACACTTCTACTTTGCTTTATACGGTATTACTGTGCACTGTATACAAACATACCCTATTTTGCTAGACACCTAATTTCACAGTAAAATTAAGCTAGCAAGAAGGCTTTAGTTGTTATTTAGGAGAATACATCAGCTTTTGAGAAACTGAGAGAGAAAAAAGAGCCAGTTTTCTGCTGTATTGCTACATAAATGGGGCAGTTGGGTTTAAATCTATGAGTAGTGAACTTCTAAAATGATAATAGATAGAAAAACAAAAACAATTTATGTCAGTTCTCTATAAGCAGTTTTTTTCCTGGTTAAAAAAAAATCTTATATGTTTTTTGTATTGAAAAAAAAGATATTAAAAATGTAAAAACAAATGAAATAATTATATGCAAATTTTACTTCCAGTTTGCAATTGTGTATTATAAATCTGATGCTGTTTCATTTAAATTTATTGCGTATTTATTTCTTTATTAAACAAATTTTATTGCTACCTACCCTGTTTCCCCGAAAATAAGTCACCCCCAAAAGTAAGACATAGGAGAGATTTCATAGAATTGCCTAATATAAGGCATCCCCCAAAAGTAAGACGTAGGAAACGTTTCGTTTCACAGCATTCCCGAATGGAACATATATAACACTGCTGTCCATAAATTGCATCCCTAAACACTGCATCAATCAGATTTAAAACACATCCAACACCCGTCCAACATGCGGCTGCGTGTTTGGATGCGTTTTTGCTGCAGCAGGATACAGGATACAATTCATTGGGAAAAAAATAAGACATCCCCTGAAAATAAGACGTAGCACATCTTTGTGAGCAAAAATTAATATAAGACGCTGTCTTATTTTCGGGGAAACACGGTAGTACACACACATTTAAAAGACTAGATAAGAATTTCAGTACAAGCACTGGCCTGTGTTTGATGTTGCAATAAATTGATAATATTTTATTAACTTTGTACGCATAGCCTTGTGTTTCTTAGCAGGATTACTACTCAGAATGAATTTACTCGTCATGACATTAAAAAAATGGAATATCAGCTATTTTCCATATTATTGTACAAAATTGAGTGTAGCAGCTAGTAAAATTTACTTTAATATTAAGACAAAAATGTAGAGATTTTCATAGTGTTTAAATACATTTGGCTGAAATAAAGAATTCAATTCCATCTAATTCAATTCAAAAGAGAGATATTCTTTCAAAAACCCCATACTTTTGTCTTAATATTACAGGTAATTTTTACTAGTTCCTACATTTAATTAACAACATGGAAAATAGCTGATATTCATTTTTTTGTATGTGTCTTTTTGGGGTCTTGTGGGAAGAGTACAACATCATCTGCAAATCCTAAGTGATTTAAATAGGTGTCATTGAATTTTGGTGGCATCTATTTATCTACTTGCATTTGTATCCTTTCAAATTGCTAGGTTGGCATGAGCTAGGAGAAGTAACAGGAAGATTACCAAGTCATGTGTCCCTTGAGCCTTGAACCTGAGCTGCCAGCTTTCCAGCTGACAGACTAAGCATCTTTAATCACTGAACCATTGAAGCCCATATCTAAAGCTAGTGAAATAAAAACTCTATCTTTATCTGACCCAAATTTGTGAAAGTGGGAAAGGTAGGGTGGATGTGTTGGCACTGGTCTTCACTCTTTCCATCTCTATGGGGATAGCAGAAGATTTGATAAGGACTTATATTTGCACTTATTTGAGCATGGGAACAACCTTTCATATAATCTGGAATTTCATGTTTGTGTGGATTCTCGACCATGACCATCTCATGACTGAATCTATGAAAATTGTATGTAGTGCCGGGCAGCGCTCTGTCAAAAATCTTCTCTATTAAAACAGAAATGTATCAGCATCCCTTTATATCTTGACATTGATGTTAACATATATACTTTGGTTGTACTGTTAATTGCCTTTCACAACATTGATACTGAAAAAGTGATGTATCATGCAATTGACATTTGTGTACTATGTGAAGGGAGCCTCTTTAACGTACAATTTTAATACTTTTATGCTTTCTGCTTTGAACTATATAAAACCTTTTTATATTGGCAAGAAGGGTCTTTTTTTCCTAGCAATACAGATGTGTATATGAATGTTATGCATTCCTGTGTATTACATTAATTGCATAGCATGAGTATATCTGTATTTATATTTTATCATTTCAACAATTTTCAAGTATTTAATCCAAACCCTGAAGAATACCTGTCGTAATATATGGCTTGGTGCAGTATCAGTCTGAGTTTCAATTACTACAGGGACAAAGGTACATCATAATAATATTCTATAATTGGTCCCTTTGCAAAATTAAGAAGTTAAAGCATATTAATCAGGTAGCTATATATAAAGCATAGCTGTGCTACAAGAGAACATTCAAGGTAAGAGAAAAGGAGTTCCTAATTAAGACTTCCCCTTGAATTTGATCAAATAATTTTCTTATCAATTTTATCAAAATTAGTTTATGAAATGAAAACCCAGAGGAAAATAGATGCCAAAGAGATGGCATGAAAAACTAACCATGAGCTATCACTTATGAGAAGTGAACCAAGGTAGATGGGAAATATATTCCCTTTCTGGCATTCATCTACTGCACTGGCAGTGCCTGGAAGGACTATTGTCAACTCTTCTACAGGTCAGAAGATAATGTGATGCTATTTTGCAGTCTGATTCACCATTTGTAGACTTTTCCTGCAAGAAGATTAGCCTTGCTAATGAACAGATAATTCTCAGAAAATAGCTTCATCTCCATTATCATCCCAAATGTTCGATGAAAAAGTTGAGATTTATATAACCAAAGTTTAACTGAAGTGATGCAATGTGGTAAGATAAGTTGTATGTTTGGTTATAGAAAACATGTTTATAAAACAAGAAACAAAAATGCCTAATTTTTTCATCTGTAGAATTTCTGAAGCACTACATACTAACAATTTTGCATTTTATAATTGGCCAGTAATACCCCCTTAAAGTTTTTGGATCTTAGAAAATTAAAATAGGGAGGAAATTGACTTGTTTTAGTGGTTGTGCTAGAGAAAGTTCATGCATAACACCAGACATATCATACTGCAAGTAGGCAAAATCATAAAACTGCCTTTCACTTATTTTCTCCATGTCATGTGGGAAGTTCACTAGAGAATGCAACTATGTTTGGAAGAGTTAGCAGTAAAAGAAAATCAGGCCATTCAAGAACATTGTGGCTGGACATTCTTAAAGCTGACAGCAGAGAGAGTGTAGAAAAGTTAAAGAAATAGTACCAGTGTAGAAGATGTAGAGAGACCTGGCCAGTGGCGGGCCACTATTCCCAGTCCTACTGGAAAAGGCTGGGGGCACACCTGCATGCCCAGCACAGGATTCAGCTGAATCTCATGCAAAGACAAAAGAGAGAGCAGCAGCCAAAATCTCATACCCCAAGATGATTTAATAATAGGAAAAATAAATACTGTGCAGAAATGACTAAAGTAACTATGATAATTAGAAACAATACTGAGTCCTCATTCAACAACTGCTGGGATCCCTTCTACTGTTGGCTAGGAAAAAAAGAGCAACTTGCTTAATAAATGTTAAGAACTTTATATATTCAAACAGATACAAATCTGGTATCCAATCTTTCCCTTTTTTTAACAGATCTATGAGATATCGATATCTATACTTAAATTAATCTGGCTTTTTTTTTAAAAAAATCTCTTTAATTTGATTTATTCAACACTTTCTTTTATCCATCAAATTTTAAATATTAGATATAAGGAAATGAGCTATTAAAAATATATCTAGTTCATAGTTGTAGCACAGATCTACCGTACACCCGCCCACCCTTCTTTCTATTCTTTCTCTCTTCTTATTTCTTTTCTTTTTCTGTATATCTGTATGTCCGTCGACGCTCTTTGTTTATTTGTCTTTGTCCATTGTCAAATGCATACTGTTTCAACTATAATTTGACAGGATTCTTGTTTTAACCTGTACTTACTCACTATTCGCACTTTCAGTAATTTGACATGTCTACGTTGTTAATTGTAATCAATGTATTTAATGTATATTTGTAAATAATTTTTTTAAAAACTTTAAAAAAAAAGTTAAAGAAATAGTACAAGTGTAGAAGATGTAGAGAGACCTGGCCAGTGGCGGGCCACCGTTCCCAGTCCTACTGGAATAGGCTGGGGGCACACCTGCATGCCCAGCACAGGATTCATCTGAATCTCATGCAAAGACAAGAGAGAGAGCAGCAGTCGAAATCTCGTGTGGACGTCCTTGCGGCAGTGAGAATTGGGAAAAAATTGCTGATTTCTTTGCTTCTGCGCATGTGCCAGTTGTTCATGCACGCACCTGCACGCCCGGCAGCATGGAGCAAGACTATGCGTTCCCAGTGTTCTGTCTTGTGGACCATTCCTGGACCTGTCCCATACAATTGTCAAGAGTGGGACTGAATGGATAACATCATCATCATCTTCAGTACCACAATTATCATCCTTTCAATAAGGTGTTATGCCAGTAGGGATTTAAAAGATAGAACAGCATCTTGAATTGATATAGAAGCTGTGTTAGCACTAACGGACAGGATTCAAACACAATAGGCTCAAACCAGGGTAAAAGGTCAAAAGATATGTACTAAGAAGATTGTAGACACAAAGAAAAGGTGTAGGAAGTCCTTGACTTATGGCCCCAATGAACCACAAAACTTTGCTAAGCAAAGTTAAGTGAGTTTCCACCCATTTCCTAATCTTTCTTGCCATAGTTGTTAATTGAATAGCTGCAATTGCAGCTTAGTAACATGTTTGTTAAATGAATCTGGCTTACCTCCAACTTTGCTTATCAGAAGGACTCAAATGTTTATGAGTTGACCTGACATTGCAACCATCATAAATAAACATCAGTTGCCAAACATCCTAAATTTTATCACATGACCATAGGCAAGTGCAAAGTTCCTAAGTACAAAAAACAGCAGCTAGCAGAGTAAAATCTGCAAGGACATTTTTTTTACTTTATGTTTATTGACATACGTTACAATACAGTACAGACAAAAAACTAAAAGGCAAAAGTTGTAATACAATGATGCAATCTACATAGCTTGTAAGTAACCCTTTCTTAGTGTGTAAATGGAGAATGCATTTTCTATAAAAATGACACATTTCCTACCACAAGTCCATCTATTTTTACAAAATGTTTACAGTATGTTCAAGCTTCAAGTTGTTCCCAACTATCTAATTTTGGATGATGATATCCAGTTTTTCAACTGGTTCTGATAAGCTTGGTTCAAGAGTGTCAAAATAACTTCTGTTTGAAATGACTTTTTGACTTTGGACCTGTGTACTTGTTATTTGATTGATTGATTGATTCATTCATTCATACATTCATTTATTATTCCACCCAACTCCCGAAGGACTTGATAGTCAGACTGGATCATGGATCTATATGGTTAAATATGCACTATTTCAAATAATATTAATTTTCTTACACTGCCCTCTTCTATTAATATCGGTCTAATATCCCAATTGACAAGATATGGATTCTCTGAGTGATCCAAATATTAAATATTTTATGGCTAATTCTTGAGTACTATCAGGAAGTTTATAACATTATAATAAATGTGTTCAGTTTTGTCTTTGCTTAGCTTTCCCTTGGCAGCAGGTATGGTAAATAAGGAAAAGGTACAAATTTGTTTTCCAGTTTCATGTAGATCATGACATTTCTTTGGAATAAGGCGGAAGAAGAAATCAATGAAACAATTCATCAAAATAGACAAACAATTGCATATTGCTTTAATAAAACGTAAAATATCATGTCATTACAGAGATAAATGTAAGCTACTGTTAGCTACTAAGATATGGGGGGGGGTGTTGGCTTATGATAGGCAAATTTATCACTTCATAATACATAATTTGTTTATTGAGTTATTAATCTTACTGTGAGAATGAACATCATTCTTCTTACTTCATAACATTTTTTTATTTATATATGTATCACTATCCATCGTTTATGTACACACATAGATTTCAGGTATGTGCCAATTGGGTGTGTTAAATGAAGTCATATTGAAACATAAGTATTGAAGCAGTTCAAATTGGTACAAAAGCATAATCCAATGTCATCTTTAGAAAAAAAAACAATAAAAGTAAATTTTAATCATCTAGGTATAATGGAAACAAATTGAATTTGAAAAGAAATTAATTTTATAAAACAAAAGTGTTTTGCAAAGTGTTAAAATGTTTAACATTAAAAATGTTGGTCCATACTGTACAGTCAGAAAGAACAAAATAAATGAATTATTCTAGATAAACAGAGATTCTTCTGAAGAGCTGATTAACCAATTTATTAAAAAATATTCTCTATTTTGAATGTACCAAATAAATGAGAAAATAAAAGAAAGTGCCTATTATATTTCTTAATGCATAATTATTTTGCATAATACTCATTACAATTTGCAGTTTTAATTTTGTGCAGAGGTATCTAATATTTGTAATGAAAAGGAAGCTAAGATAATAAAAATGATTTTAATCATATATGCATTAGAATAATTGGCAAGCAATCAAATTAGCAAATCAAAATCATAAATTTATAACTTGATGATGTTTTTACACTTACATATCCAAGGCTTCTATAGACTCAATAATAGAACATACAGGTGAAACTCAAAAAATTAGAATAACATGCAAAAGTTCATTTATTTTAACTTAAAAGGTAAAACCTAATATATGAGATAGACTCATTACATGCAAGGCATGTCTTTGGAGAGGGGCAGCATACAAATCTAATAAATTAAATTAAATTAAATTAAGATAGTTCAAACCATGATTTGTCATAATTGTGATGATTATGGGGTACAGCTCATAAAAACTCCAAATCCACCATCTCAGAAAATTAGAATATTACATGCAATCAATAAAAAAAGGATTGTACATAGAACAATATTGGACCTATGAAAAGTATAAGCATGCATATTACCTGGTGTGGCCCCTTTTGCAGCAATTACTACCTCAATGTGGCATGGCATGGAAGCTATCAGCCTGTGGCACTGGTGAGGTGTTATGAAGACTAGGATGCTTCAGTAGCGGCTTTCAGTTCTTCTGCATTGTTCAGTCTCATGTCTCTCATCTTTCTCTTGGGAGAAAAATGGGAGGACAAAGGAGTATTAGGTATGTTCACCACATTGAATTATTTATAAAAATAAAGTTGTAATAAAATACACAATAAATAAATAAAAATACCATACTGTACTTTTATTTTGTTCACTGTTCAGAATTAGCGCCGGTCAACTTACCGGCTGGCAGCCTTTGCCGGAGGGACCGGGCAGACACCGGACTCCCTCATGGCGGCCGCCATCTTATTTTCGGCCGAAATCTCGCGAGATGAGATTTCGGCCGAAAATCAGGCCTACGAGGCCTGACGTTGCTGCCGGTCAGGGGCGGGGCTTGCTGGCCCTATTTAAGGGCCTGCAGGCCCTGGGCCAAGCCTTTTCGCTGGGACCGGCAGCTGGAGCAGACACTCATTCGTGTTTTGCTCCTGGCAGCCATTTTGTGGTGGCCTCGTGTTGCGGCCACCATTTTGAATCTGGCGAAGAGGCTTTTCTTCAAGGCCCAGCAGTGCCTGAGGACTTCAGGGCAGCTTGGATCAGCGGCGCTGGTGTCCTGGTCCCCCTCGGGCCCGAGGGGGAGTGGTGATTCGCTCCCGGCTGGGAGGGGGGTCTGGCTGGGCCTTGCCCAGGGTTCAGGGGGTCCTTGGCCTCGGGGTCCATAGCGGTTCCTGGGGTAAGGGGCCCTGTTGCTGCTCCAGGGGGGGTTCTATTGTTTTAATCCCCCAGGGTGATTTTTCCTGGCAAGGTTTGGGCCTTGCTACAGGGGTTTTTTGGGGAAAAAAGGGGTTTTTTCCTCACTGCTATTTTTTACAAAGGTGGCATGGCCCCAAAGAAGAGGCAAGCCAGGGCCCCGGTGGTCCAGCCTGCGGCTACGCGCCCTAGGAGGGCCCTTAGGCCTTCTGCCCGGGCTCGGGCAAGTATGGAGGGGGCCCCTGGGGTGATACCCGCGGAGGGGGTGGTGGGTCCTTTACCTACAGCCCCTCACTCGGATGTTTCTCCTGCCCTTTCTTGGGCTAGGGTGTTGGAGAGGCTCGATGGGCTCGAGCACTGGCGGAGCGGCTCGGGCCCTTGGGGGGCCCTCGAGCAGGTACCAGCGGCGTTGGGAGGAGCTCCATCGGCAGCCCAGGCCGGACAGACGGCCCATACCGGGCAGAGGGCCCATACCGGGCAGGCGGCCCAGTCGGGGCACTTGACGGTTTTTCCGGGCCCCGCGGTGGTGGGGCCCCCTTGGATGTCTTCAACCCCGTACGGGGCAGGTGAGGTTGCACCACACAATACACATTCTTCATTTCTTCCCCTGGCTGGTGCGGGTTTTCCCCCGACGGGGCTGGGGAACGGGGTTAGCTTTGGGGGCCCCCAGGCGGGCGCATGCGGGCAGGTCTGGTCGCCGCCGGCCCCGTTGGCGGGGGCGCCTGCACCTGGCACGGCGCCGCCGCTCGGGCCGGTGGTGGCTGGGGTGCCCGGGGTGCCCGGGGTGGGGGGTTGGACCCCTACATCTCCTGCTGTTATGCCCCCGCTTCCATTGATGGCCTATCCCCAGGGGTTGGGGGTGCTAGGGCCGGGGGCCACCACGGTGTGGGACCCGTTCGCCAGTATTAAGGCGGGGGCCATTCCGTGTGGTCTGCCGGCCACCCCGTTAGGGTACCACCTCCACCCGTCCATGAAGGAGGCCATTTGGAGGGGGGAGTACGTGGACCTTTTTTCATTGCTCAATCGGGAGGTCCCTAAACAAGAGAAAGACGTAGTTCCTGGGGAAAAGCCCAGGAAAACAAAAGTCACCAAGTGTTTCAGCTCCTGGCTGTACGCTTTTCTGACATATGCGTCAGTGGTGATTCAGAGGCAGCCAGCCATGGCCTCGGCGATGCTTAAGTATATCGATTTGATCGCCAGGGCTAATTTTGAATACAAAGGCACCATATGGCGCCATTATGATAAAGGGTTTAGGATGAGGATGGCTGTGGAGCCCAACCTGCCATGGGATATGGTGGTACCGGACCTGTGGTTCAGGGCCACCCATATGTCTGGCAAGGACGGGTGTGAGCGGACCGACAGCGGTCATTTCATGGAGGAGGAGCCTGTGGTGGCCACGCCGGCCGAGGTGAATCCCGGGGCAGCTGGTAAGGGGGGCCTCACCCGCCTGTCATGAATTTGCTGCGAAAGGGGCGTGTTTTCGTCCCTTTTGCAAATATAAGCATGCCTGCGGGAATTGTGGGGGGGGCCATGCATCTTCTGTCTGCCCCCGCCCCAAGAAGGGGGCGGAAAAGAAGGGTGGGGGTCCAGGAAAGCCTCCCGCATCAGCTGGGGGTAAAGGGGCCCAGCCCAATTAATGTCACTGTGCTTGAGGGTTGGTTGGTTGACTACCACCCTCGCTCGAGAGCGGCTGCTCTCTTGCTAGGTTTTTCCGAGGGATTTAGGATCCCTTATGTGGGGCAAGTTGGTTAAAATCAGGTGCAAGCTGGAGGCGGTCCTGGGCTGCAGGAAGGTGACTCTTCGGCAGCTCCAGGAACTGGCCGGGATCCTTAATTTTGCCTGTCGGGTAGGGGTGCCGGGCAGGGCCTTTTCCAGACGGTTGTATGATGCGATGAAGGGGCTGCGTTTGCCCCATCATCGTACCCGCTTATGCGCAGGAGTCAGGGCTGACCTCTGCGTGTGGCGGGAGTTTTTGGAACACTTTAATGGGTTGTCTTTTGGAGGCACGAGCTACTTTTGGAAGCTGAGTTGCAGCTTTGCTCTGATGCTGCGGGGACTTGTGGTTTTGGGGTAGTGCTAGGTGACCAGGGGTGCTGGTCGGTGTGGCCTCCGGAATGGAGTGCCTCTTCTCTGGTTAAGGACCTGATTTGTTTTTTGGAGCTCTTCCCCTTGATAGTGGCCTTAGAGCTTTGGGGGGAGCAGTTTAGGGACAAGACTGTGCACTTTTGGTGCGACAACCTAGCGGTTGTCCATGTTGTTAATGCCCTGTCCTCTAAGAGTGACAGGGTCATGCGGCTTGTCCGCCATTTTGTGCACAAGTCCTTGTCCCTAAACGATTTGTTTTTGGCTAGACATGTCCCCGGGCTGGATAACGGGGTGGCTGACGCCTTGTCCCGTGGTCAGTTGTCCAGGTTTTGGACCCTGGCCCCGTGGGCACGGGAGTCGCCAGAGGTATTCCCAGTCCACCTTTGGGGCCTGGGCGGGCTCCCGAGTGTTGGAGAGACGAGGCCTCCAGGGCAATCGCCCTTTCGGTAGCACCGGGCACCCTGCGGGCCTACCGGAGTGCAGGGAAGGAGTTTGGGGATGTCAGGCAGGGTAGGGGTTACCCCCATAATTGGCCTGCCCCAGTTGAACACCTGGCGGAATTTTGAGTCCTACTGAGGCAGCGTGGCCTTTCAGTTAGGATTATTAGGTCCAGGTTAGCCGGCCTCGCCTTTCTGTCCAAGGCGGGGGGTTTTAGTGATTTTTCTGGTGACTTCCGCATTCGGAAGATGCTGGAAGGCTGGGGGAGGGAGCGACAGGGGGTCCCTTCTGACACTCGTCAGGCCCTGACGGTTCAGCAGCTGTCCTTGATTAATCAGGCCTTGGACAGTCTGTGTGCCTCTCTGTACGAGGCCCGTTTTTTTAGGGCAGCCACTTGTGTCATGTTTTTTGGGGCCCTTAGGGTCAGCGAGGCAATGGCCTCCTCACAGGCTGACTGGTCGCTCCGTGCCTTCCAGTTCACTGATCTGGCCTTTAGACGGGGGTGTCTCACATTTGGTGAGACATTCCAAGACAGATCAGTTGCACAGAGGGGTTAAGATAGAGCTTAGTGCAGCCACCGACCAGTCTGTATGCCCGGTGGCTGCTTTGCAGCAATTTTGTGGCTTAAGGGGGTCAGGGCAAGGATACCTTTTTAAGCATTAGGACGGTACCCCCCTGACCCGTTATCAATTCTGGGCTTTAGTGTCTAAAGCAATGGCTCAGGTGGGCATGGATCCCGCCGGATATGGAACGCATTTGTTCCGTATTGGCGCCGCCACTAGCGCGGCGCTTTCTGGTTTCCTGGCCCATCGGATTCGGGAGATCGGCCGCTGGCGGTCAGCGGCATATTTGGGTTATGTTAGGCCCACCGAGGATCCTAGGCAGGGCTTAGTCTAGGTAACCTCTCTGTGCGTGTCCTCTTCCAGGTCCCCATGCCAATCAGAAACCGACGGCGCTGCTGGGTGGCCACAGCATGGTATTTTGGGCCGGCCGCTCAGCAGCCAGAAGCGCCATCGGGACCCAGTTGTCATTGGGACGGTGGGTCAACGTTGTTTGGATGGGCCGAAGAGGTATGCGGTGGGAGGGGCTCCTACCGACGTTGCTGGGAGGGCAGCCTCTCAGGGCTGTACCCGGCGCTGCTGGGCGGGCGGCTACCCAGGGTCGCGCTCAGATGGGACTGGGTGGGCGGCAGCCCATAGCCGCACCCAGATGGCTGGTCTTGCACCGCGGTGGCAAGGACCTATGCCTGCTTGGTGGTCCACTTTTGATCATCCAGGCATGCGAAGACCTGCGGTGGCTTCGCACTGTGTGGCCAACCACGCAAGTGGTGTGGTCAGAGATCCTCCCAAGGATCGTGTGGAGGGATGCCATTTCCCTTAGGGCCATTCACTGGGTCAGGCGTAGAGTGAATAAGGCCCTGGGCAAAACAGTTAGGGAATTAGGTGGGTTGTAGTGGCCCATCCCCCATCACTGTAGATCGGCCGTGGCTTTACCGGGCCGACGGCGTTCACCTGTCAGAACAGGGGAACGCCATTTTTCTTACAGGACCTGCAGCGGTCTCTGCGTGAGCTGGCGCAGGTAGAGGGGGGGAGTCGGGGGGCCAAGATAGAGATCTGACCCCCGCTCCGTGGCAGGTTAGGGGCGGAAATCTGGGTGGTGGTTAGCAACTGCGCGTTCTCCCTTGGGCATCTTTGGGGATGATTGACAGGTTCTCTCCAAGCTCATGGTGGGGTGCTACCTGAGCAGTTGGGGGGAACCTGTCTTTGGGTCCCGCACATTGAAGTCCCCGGGTAGGGGTGCGCCGGCGGGACCCCCCTCATACGAGTGCATGGCAGGGTCTCAGGTGAGGGAGAGGTCCCTCACCTGGACTAGCATCGAGCTACGCCCATAGTTGCCCAGGAATGTTGAGTTGCTACGTCATTTCCGCCCCGGAAGTATTTGTTTGACCCTGCAGGTCCACTGTTTGGGTCATAGTTAAGCATGTTGATTTATGCTAATTTATGCTAATTTATGCTAATTTAATTAAATAAATTATGCAAATTATTAATTAATAAAAATGACCCAAGTTTAAATCCAGCTCTTGTGTCCGTGTCGTTACTCCGTCTCTTCGGCAATAGCGCCGGTCGACTTACCGGCTGGCAGCCTTTGCCGGAGGGACCGGGCAGACACCGGACTCCCTCATGGCGGCCGCCATCTTGTTTTCGGCCGAAATCTCGCGAGATGAGATTTCGGCCGAAAATCAGGCCTACGAGGCCTGACATTGCTGCCGGTCAGGGGCGGGGCTTGCTGGCCCTATTTAAGGGCCTGCAGGCCCTGGGCCAAGCCTTTTCGCTGGGACCGGCAGCTGGAGCAGACACCCGCCCGCCCTCCACTATTTTGCAGTGTGCTACTATTGGGTCGCCCCTAGGGGGGCCGAATGGGAATTTTTTGCGGCTTTGCCCATTAGGCATGGGCCGTTTTTTCGCCCATTCCACACTGGGGAGATGGATGTGTGGTTAGGGGGTGCTTGCATTTAATAGGTTGATTGGCTTACCTTTGGTCATTTGGGTAGGCAGGTTAGGGGCGGAAATCTGGGTGGTGGTTAGCAACTGCGCGTTCTCCCTTGGGCATCTTTGGGGATGATTGACAGGTTCTCTCCAAGCTCATGGTGGGGTGCTACCTGAGCAGTTGGGGGGAACCTGTCTTTGGGTCCCGTACATTGAAGTCCCCGGGTAGGGGTGCGCCGGTGGGACCCCCCTCATGCGAGTGCATGGCAGGGTCTCAGGTGAGGGAGAGGTCCCTCACCTGGACTAGCATCGAGCTACGCCCATAGTTGCCCAGGAATGTTGAGTTGCTACGTCATTTCCACCCCGGAAGTATTTGTTTGACCCTGCAGGTCCACTGTTTGGGTCATAGTTAAGCATGTTGATTTATGCTAATTTATGCTAATTTATGCTAATTTAATTAAATAAATTATGCAAATTATTAATTGATAAAAATGACCCAAGTTTAAATCCAGCTCTTGTGTCCGTGTCGTTACTCCGTCTCTTCGGCAAACCTTCCATTGGATGAGTGCCTCTATAATATTAGAACTGTATTTTCTGTTTCAATCAATTCTTTATCTTTGTCTGTCATCATACCACATTTCTCTTCTTTATGTCATCCATTGTTTCCTGGTTTATTTTCCCCTTGAGTCTCTTTGAAACACCCCCTAATATGGATGTGCAAATGTGATGAGGAAAAATTATATATTATTCCATCTATGTAAAGTAGCTTTTTAAAGAAAAAAAGTGATTGAGTTAGTATCTCTAACTTTATTTCATCTAATGATTCAGCATGTAACAAAAGGCCATTCTATAGAGACATATAAAGTACAATTTCTTGTATAATTGGCATATTTCACTATTTCTAGAAATATTGAAATAGGTTTTTCAGCTGATGTTTTGACATAATTATTCCTATTTGCTTTCTGAATAGATAGGCATATTATATTAACTTACCTTGTTAGACTCACAAACTTCACTTAACATTTCAAACCTTGGGACCATTTTGCTTTGGAAAAGGTTAAGTGAAAGAAATAGACAACTAATATTTTCTTCTAGACTGTAGGTTGCAATAGAACATTTTATTTAAATTCAATTTTGGCAGAAGAGAAAATACTGAACAGAAGAATTTATTTAACTGTGTAAATGCATTTTATGAACAATTGATTTTTAATGCCCTTTATACCTAACATTTGTTTCTAGCTTTATAAGAAACAGTGCATTTTATTTTTAAAAATGTGTACTTTCCCCCCCTGTCTGGCATTATTGCAAAAAATACTTTTCGATTTGGGATTTATATTTTATACTTTGCTTCCCTAAGTATGCTTCCTCAAATCAAGATAATTTATGACTGATTAAAAAAGAAGATCTTTAACCATCCAACACATTAGATTAAACATTATTTAATCTAAGATATTTAGTCATAGTCATATGGAGTTAATTTGTAGCCTTCAAAAAATATACATTGGTGATAAATGCTCATTTAATGTCCAGGAGAGTATACTGTAGTGCAGTTTATACCTTTGGAATTGGCCTAGAATATTCTGGTGGTACATAATTATGTTGTTAAAATTCAGAATGCAACCACATTAAATAAATAATAATGAAAATGCATTGTGTTTTCATTTTCTAATGAATAATATTCAAGATGGTGTTGCTTTCCTTTAAAACCTTGAACAGCTTGTGGTTCAAATAATTGCTAAGGTATAAAATAATCAGAAGGGAATGGTCTTTATACAGTTTGAAGAAAATTTTAAGGGAAAATAAAAGTTCTGTGCAATGATCAAATGCAGATCTGATATAGTCAAATGAAAAAAAAAATGAACGGCGGTAGTCTGTTGAAAAAAAGAAAGCCAAAACCAATTCTCCCTCTCTCCCTCCCTCTCTCATGTACAGCCAAACCTTTTTGAACAACTAAGTGGTATCACTACTTACAAATGTAATTCATTCCGTGACTAGGTTCTTAAGTAGAAAAGTTTGTAAGAAGAAGAAATTTTTCCCATAGGAATCAATGTAAAAGCAAATAATGTGTGCGATTGGGGAATCCACAGGGAGGGTGGAGGCCTTATTTCCTCCCAGGAGATTCCTAGAGAGACCCTATGGAGGCTTCTCCCTGCCTTTCCCTGTTACAGTTTCGGAGGCTCGGGTTTGTAAGTGGAAATGGTTCTTGAGAAGAGGCAAAAAAAATCTTGAACACCGAGTTCTTATCTAGAAAAGTTTGTAAGTAGTGGCATTCTTAGGTAGAGGTACCACTGTATTTGGTTGACTTAAAAGTCAAAAATATTTTATTGCTACTATATTTTCTTAACAAACCTTTTTTATTAGAGCATAATACACTAGAGTCCTTGTTAATGAAACAGTAGTTTAGAGATGTTTTATGTACATATATATTGTGTACATACATATTGTAATATTTGCTCTCAATCTGCAGCAGGATGACCTGCAAAGACAAGCCTTATTAGATATGATTTAGATGATTTAATGCATGTTTAAGAGCATTGCCTTGAAATCTACAACAATCAATTGGGACTTTCCAGGTCACACATCTACCTTCTGTGATGATTCCTGACTGCTAATGTAATTATTTCTATCACTATGAACAGAGATAGGTGACCTCCCTAATATTCATAATTATAAATCATGTATTATAAATAACTCTGCCTACATTATCAAACCTTCATAGTTTCAGAATGATGCTCAAGTCAGTATGTAAACTAAATATAAAATCATGTTTTATGATTGTACCAAATATATTTACTTACATGCAAAATAATTTGTGAAAATTCTCAGTCAGTATATGAATAGTAATACTATGCTGATGCAAAAATTCAATCACTATTGTAAATAGCTTGTAATTACATGATTACCGTGACAATAGTACCAGTTTATGCAATGAAATCTCCTTCCATCATTTTCTCTGCTCTTTGCAATCAGGTAGGGCAACACCCTATGTGCTAAGGAGTCATGGAAATGTGGATACATTTTCAGGGCACCTGTATTCTGATTTATAGTTACAGCATTATTACATGTTACGGACAAGAGAATGAAAATAAAAATGGTAAAAAAACACCAACCTCAGTTTTTCTAGAGATAGATAAATAGTAATCACAATCCCATTCATACATTTTGGAAATCAATACGAAATACCTAATAGGAATTGGGGGGGGGGGAAATGTATCAGAGATCATACAGTAGGAAAAATTTGTTCCAAAAATCAAGTTTAAGTTCAAGGTCAGGATAAGAACCAAGCATCATGTCCATAACTTTATTCACTGCCTGCCTCAATATAGCAAAAGAAAATGAGCTTTTCTCTTCTATCAATAATTAGTTTTAGTCACTGGTGAAATCCATTTTTTTAACTACCAGTTCTCTCGACATGCCTTAGTGGGTGCGGCTTGGTGGGCATGGCAGGGGAAGGATACTGCAAAATCTCCATTCTCATCCTACTCTGGTGCCAGCCATAGATGGTATTTGCTGGTTCTGCGAACTACTCAACATTTCCGCTATTGCTTCTCTAAACTACTGAAAAATTCTCCTACCAGTTCTTCAAAAACCGTCAGAACCTCCTGGATTTCACCCCTAGAGAATACATAATGGCTGCCTTCTCTAGGACAATCCTTCATGCAATTGAGAAGTACCACATTTTCCTCCATGTTCAAAGTTAAATATACCCCAATAATCTGAATCATAGTATTAGCATCCACTTCTCTAATTATCACTGCTACCTTTTTAGTCTTGTTCCAATTTGTCTTCCTTTAAATACAGTACTTAAAACTGGATTAAAAAGTTTCACAATAGCACCTTAACAGTACCTAATTGAAATTCAGAATAGTCTTATTTTTTCTTGTTATTTAACATGTTTATCAACTAGTTAATGTTGCTTTTTACTCAACATGGTCACCATTTAACTCTTTCATTTAGTTTCCATTGCCATTCATATTCCTCTCTCTATGTTTATACAGTATATCCCCATAATTATTTTATTCTAAAGATAAAATGTTCAAGTGGATTTGTTTTTTTTATTTAAATTTCTTCTAGCAATGATTATTTAAATTAAACTTTGCCCTGTGGTGTAGTGTTAAAGAAACCAGGCCAACAACAAAAGTTCCTGTTTGTCTGTAGCTTTGTTATATCTTGTGTCCTTTTAACTACTTCTTCACTTCTCTTTTGGCCCCACAACTTTGTGTGTATGTCTCATTTATTTCTTATGTAATCTCATCTTCTTCTTTGGACTCTGCCAAGATAGTTCTACTAACAGGAATGGTACTATCGTTTTGAAATCATATTCAGAGTTCTTTGCAGCAATCCATATTTTCCAGTGACTTTGTGATGCAAGTTTAAAGTGTTGAGTTTCTGTGGCACATTTCATCAATTGCTTCCTTTTATACTTCTCCTCCTCCCTGCAAAGATAGCCATGAATTAATGTTCTTGATCCATGAGAAAATGCATTTCAGCTTATCCTCAGAGCAACAGAAACCATGTATGAGCTATTTCTGGAATTCATTGAGTGATTTCTGTATGTTCCTTTTTGCAAGTCAGCTTTGCTGGAGAGACGGAGTAACGACACGGACACCAGAGCTGGATTTAAAATTGGGTCATTTTTATTAACATAAATTTGCATAATTTATTCAAATATTTTTGCATAAATTAGCATAAACAACT
This sequence comes from Erythrolamprus reginae, assembly GCF_031021105.1. NCBI lineage: Eukaryota > Metazoa > Chordata > Lepidosauria > Squamata > Dipsadidae > Erythrolamprus > Erythrolamprus reginae. Next base: position 48,322,065 of record NC_091953.1, read on the forward strand.
ATGACCCGGAACTGGACCTGCAGGGTCAAACAAATACTTCCGGGGCGGAAATGACGTATGCCAGCAAAACATTCCTGGGCAACTCATGGGCGTATCTCGATGCAAGGTCCAGGTGAGGGCCAGGCCGTCACCTGTGACCTTTTCTGCCATGCTGTGCATGAGGGGGGTCCCACCGGCTAACCCGAATCGGGGAATTAAAGGTGTAGGACCCAAAGACAGGTTCCCCCCAGCTGCTCAGGCAGAAACTCCCTCCATGAGCTTGCGGAGAACCTGTCAATCATCCCCAAAGATGCCCAAGGGAGAACGCGCGGTTGCTAAACCACCCAATTTTCCGCCCCTAACCTGCCTACCCAAATGACCAAAGGTAAGCCAATTAACCTAATTAATGCAAGCACCCCCTAACCGCACAGCCATCACCCCAGTGTGGAATGGGCGAAAAAACAGCCCAGCTAAGAGGCAGAACTGCAAAAATTCCCATTCGGCCCCTAAGGGCGACCCCTAAGCACACTGCAAAATAGTGGAGGGCGGGCGGGTGTCTGCTTGGTAGATCGGTCCGGGCGAAAAGGAAGAGCCTCGGGCCTGCTCGCCCTTATATAGGGCAAGCAGGCCCCGCCCGGACCAATCAGGGCCTCAGCCAATCAGGCCCTGCTCTCCCGAGCGAAGTCTCGCATCGCGAGACTTCGCCCGGGATTCAAAATGGCGGCCGCCATGAGGGACCGTGTCTCCCGGTCCCTCCAGCAAAGCCTGCCTGCCGGGTAAGTCCGGCGCTGCCCTTGCTGGAGAGACGGAGTAACGACACGGACACCAGAGCTGGATTTAAAATTGGGTCATTTTTATTAACATAAATTTGCATAATTTATTCAAATATTTTTGCATAAATTAGCATAAACAACTATGACCCGGAACTGGACCTGCAGGGTCAAACAAATACTTCCGGGGCGGAAATGACGTATGCCAGCAAAACATTCCTGGGCAACTCATGGGCGTATCTCGATGCAAGTCCAGGTGAGGGCCAGGCCGTCACCTGTGACCTTTTCTGCCATGCTGTGCATGAGGGGGGTCCCACCGGCTAACCCGAATCGGGGAATTAAAGGTGTAGGACCCAAAGACAGGTTCCCCCCAGCTGCTCAGGCAGAAACTCCCTCCATGAGCTTGCGAGAACCTGTCAATCATCCCCAAAGATGCCCAAGGGAGAACGCGCGGTTGCTAAACCACCCAATTTTCCGCCCCTAACCTGCCACAGGAGCGGGGGTCAGATCTCTATCTTGGCCCCCCGACTCCCCCCTCTAGCTGCGCCAGCTCACGCAGAG